>NW_027669601.1:0-65000 GCF_964212035.1 Myotis nattereri | reverse complement strand
TTGGAAGATACACTTGAAATAAAAGTAAATAGATTCTTACTACATTTCCTGCCGTTCTTAATCACAGACATTACCAGTGGAAAGCCGTGGAATGACCAGAAAACTGATAATATTTACAACTCCGAGCACTTTAGGGAGCGTTTTCACTTGAATTTTCTTTATAATATTAGGAATTCTTGTTTATACAGCTCAAAATTTGTGTAGAAAGGCTGTAATTGAGGACTATACTGCTTATGTTTAACATTGAGGCCGAATTATTCTAGCGTCTTTTGTATGACTCAGGTGAAATCCTTCCGGTTCCAGTACAGACTTGTAAGAACACTCTCTAATTGTGGTCATATTCTTATAATACGCAATTAGATTCTCCAGACATGATTAAAATCTTGGAAGATACACTTGAAATAAAAGTAAATAGATTCTTACTACATTTCTGCCGTTTTTAATCACAGACATTACCCGTGGAAAGCCGTGAAATGACCGGAAAACTGATAATATTTACAACTCCGCGCACTTTAGGGAGCGTTTTCAGTTGAATTTGTTTTCAAATATTAGGAATTCTTGTTTATACAGCTTAAAATTTGTGTAGAAAGCCGGTAAGTGAGGACTATACTGCTTATGTTTACAATTGAGGCCTAATTATTCTGGCGTCTTTGGTATGACTCATGTGAAATCCTTACGGTTCCAGTACATAGTTGTAAGAACACACTCTACTTGTGGTAAAACTCTTAAAATACGCAATTAGAGTTTCCAGAAACGATTAGAAACTTGGAAGATACACTTGAAATAAAAGTAAATAGATTCTAACTACATATCCTGCCGTTTTTAATCACAGACATTACGCGTAGAAAGCCGTGAAATGACCAGAAAACTGATAATATTTACAACTCCGGGCACTTTAGGGAGCGTTTTCACTTGAATTTGCTTTCAAATATTAGGAATTCTTGTTTATACAGCTTAAAATTTGTGTAGAAAGCCGGTAAGTGAGGACTATACTGCTTATGTTTACAATTGAGGCCGAATTATTCTGGCGTCTATTGTATGACTCAGGTGAAATCCTTACGGTTCCAGTACAGACTTGTTAGAACACTCTCTAATTTTGGTAATACTCTTATAATACGCAATTAGTGTCTCCAGAAATGATTAAAAGCTTGGAAGATACACTTGAAATAAAAGTAAATAGATTCTTACTACATTTCCTGCCGTTTTTAATCGCAGACATTACCCGTGGAAAGCCGTGATATGACCAGAAAACTGATAATATTTACAACTCCGGGCACTTTAGGGAGCGTATTCAGTTGAATTTGCTTTCAAATATTAGGAATTCTTGTTTATACAGCTTAAAATTTGTGTAGAAAGCCTGTAAGTGAGGACTATACTGCTTATGTTTACAATTGAGGCCGAATTATTCTGGCGTCTTTGGTATAACTCAGGTGAAATACTTACGGTTCCAGTACATACTTGTAAGAACACTCTCTACTTGTGGCAAAACTCTTAAAATACGCAATTAGAGTTTCCAGAAACGATTAGAAACTTGGAAGATACACATGAAATAAAAGTAAATAGATTCTAACTACATTTCCTGCCGTTTTTAATCACAGACATTACCCGTGGAAAGCCGTGTAATGACCAGAAAACTGATAATATTTACAACTTCGGGCACTTTAGGGAGCGTTTTCAGTTGAATTTGCTTTCAAATATTAGGAATTCTTGTTTATACAGCTTAAAATTTGTGTAGAAAGGCTGTAAGTGAGGACTATACTGCTTATGTTTACAATTGAGGCCGAATTATTCTGGCGTCTTTGATATGACTCAGGTAAAATCCTTACGGTTGCAGTACATACTTGTAAGAACACTCTCTAATTGTGGTAAAACTCTTAAAATACGCAATTAGAGTTTCAAGAAACTATTAGAAACTTGGAAGATACACTTGAAATAAGAGTAAATAGATTCTTACTACATTTCCTGAAGTTTTTAATCACAGGCATTACCAGAGGAGAGCCGTGAAATGACCAGAAAACTGATAATATTTACAACTCCTTCCACTTTAAGGAGCGTTTTCACTTGAATTTGCTTTCAAATATTAGGAATTCTTGTTTATACAGCTTAAAATTTGTGTAGAAAGCCTGTAAGTGAGGACTATACTGCTTATGTTTACAATTGAGGCCTAATTATTCTGTCATCTTGGTATACTCAGGTAAAATCCTTACGGTTCTAGTACAGACTTGTAAGAACACTCTCTAATTGTGGGAAAACTCTTAAAATACGCAATTACAGTTTCCAGAAATGATTAAAATCTTGGAATATACACTTGAAATAAAAGTAAATAGATTCTTACTACATTTCCTGCCGTTTTTAATCACAGACATTACCAGTGGAAAGCCGTGAAATGACCAGAAAACTGATAATATTTACAACTCCGGCCACTTTACGGAGCGTTTTCACTTGAATTTACTTTCTAATATTAGGAATTCTTGTTGATACAGCTTAAAATTTCTGTAGAAAGGCTGTAAGTGAGAACTATACTGCTTATGTTTACAATTGAGGCCGAATTATTCTGGCGTCTTTGATATGACTCAGGTAAAATCCTTACGTTTGCAGTACATACTTGTAAGAACACTCTCTAATTGTGGTAAAACTCTTAAAATACGCAATTAGAGTTTCCATAAATAACTAAAAACTTGGAAGATACACTTGAAGTAAAAGTAAATAGATTCTTACTACATTTCCTGCCATTTTTAATCACAGGCATTACCAGTGGAGAGCCGTGAAATGACCAGAAAACTGATAATATTTACAACTCCTTCCACTTTAAGGAGCGTTTTCACTTGAATTTGCTTTCAAATATTAGGAATTCTTGTTTATACAGCTTAAAATTTGTGTAGAAAGCCGGTAAGTGAGGACTATACTGCTTATATTTACAATTGAGGCCGAATTATTCTGGCGTCTTTTGTATGACTCAGGTGAAATCCTTACGGTTCCAGTACAGACTTGTTAGAACACTCTCTTATTGTGGTAATACTCTTATAATACGCAATTAGATTCTCCAGAAATGATTAAAATCTTGGAAGATACACTTGAAATAAAAGTAAATAGATTCTTACTACATTTCTGCCGTTTTTAATCACAGACATTACCCGTGGAAAGCCGTGAAATGACCGGAAAACTTATAATATTTACAACTCTGCGCACTTTAGGGAGCGTTTTCAGTTGAATTTGTTTTCAAATATTAGGAATTCTTGTTTATACAGCTTAAAATTTGTGTAGAAAGCCGGTAAGTGAGGACTATACTGCTTATGTTTACAATTGAGGCCTAATTATTCTGGCTTATTTGGTATGACTCATGTGAAATCCTTACGGTTCCAGTACAGACTTGTTAGAACACTCTCTAATTGTGGTAATACTCTTATAATACGCAATTAGATTCTCCAGAAATGATTAAAATCTTGGAAGATACACTTGAAATAAAAGTAAATAGATTCTTACTACATTTCTGCCGTTTTTAATCACAGACATTACCCGTGGAAAGCCTTGAAATGACCGGAAAACTGATAATATTTACAACTCCGCGCACTTTAGGGAGCGTTTTCAGTTGAATTTGTTTTCAAATATTAGGAATTCTTGTTTATACAGCTTAAAATTTGTGTAGAAAGCCGGTAAGTGAGGACTATACTGCTTATGTTTACAATTGAGGCCTAATTATTCTGGCGTCTTTGGTATGACTCATGTGAAATCCTTACGGTTCCAGTACATAGTTGTAAGAACACACTCTACTTGTGGTAAAACTCTTAAAATACGCAATTAGAGTTTCCAGAAACGATTAGAAACTTGGAAGATACACTTGAAATAAAAGTAAATAGATTCTAACTACATATCCTGCCGTTTTTAATCACAGACATTACCCGTAGAAAGCCGTGTAATGACCAGAAAACTGATAATATTTACAACTCCGGGCACTTTAGGGAGCGTTTTCACTTGAATTTGCTTTCAAATATTAGGAATTCTTGTTTATACAGCTTAAAATTTGTGTAGAAAGCCGGTAAGTGAGGACTATACTGCTTATGTTTACAATTGAGGCCGAATTATTCTGGCGTCTATTGTATGACTCAGGTGAAATCCTTACGGTTCCAGTACAGACTTGTTAGAACACTCTCTAATTTTGGTAATACTCTTATAATACGCAATTAGTGTCTCCAGAAATGATTAAAAGCTTGGAAGATACACTTGAAATAAAAGTAAATAGATTCTTACTACATTTCCTGCCGTTTTTAATCGCAGACATTACCCGTGGAAAGCCGTGATATGACCAGAAAACTGATAATATTTACAACTCCGGGCACTTTAGGGAGCGTATTCAGTTGAATTTGCTTTCAAATATTAGGAATTCTTGTTTATACAGCTTAAAATTTGTGTAGAAAGGCTGTAAGTGAGGACTATACTGCTTATGTTTACAATTGAGGCCGAATTATTCTGGCGTCTTTGATATGACTCAGGTAAAATCCTTATGGTTGCAGTACATACTTGTAAGAACACTCTCTAATTGTGGTAAAACTCTTAAAATACGCAATTAGAGTTTCAAGAAACTATTAGAAACTTGGAAGATACACTTGAAATAAGAGTAAATAGATTCTTACTACATTTCCTGAAGTTTTTAATCACAGGCATTACCAGAGGAGAGCCGTGAAATGACCAGAAAACTGATAATATTTACAACTCCTTCCACTTTAAGGAGCATTTTCACTTGAATTTGCTTTCAAATATTAGGAATTCTTGTTTATACAGCTTAAAATTTGTGTAGAAAGCCTGTAAGTGAGGACTATACTGCTTATGTTTACAATTGAGGCCTAATTATTCTGTCATCTTGGTATACTCAGGTAAAATCCTTACGGTTCTAGTACAGACTTGTAAGAACACTCTCTAATTGTGGGAAAACTCTTAAAATACGCAATTACAGTTTCCAGAAATGATTAAAATCTTGGAATATACACTTGAAATAAAAGTAAATAGATTCTTACTACATTTCCTGCCGTTTTTAATCACAGACATTACCAGTGGAAAGCCGTGAAATGACCAGAAAACTGATAATATTTACAACTCCGGCCACTTTAAGGAGCGTTTTCACTTGAATTTACTTTCTAATATTAGGAATTCTTGTTGATACAGCTTAAAATTTCTGTAGAAAGGCTGTAAGTGAGAACTATACTGCTTATGTTTACAATTGAGGCCGAATTATTCTGGCGTCTTTGATATGACTCAGGTAAAATCCTTACGTTTGCAGTACATACTTGTAAGAACACTCTCTAATTGTGGTAAAACTCTTAAAATACGCAATTAGAGTTTCCATAAATGAGTAAAAACTTGGAAGATACACTTGAAGTAAAAGTAAATAGATTCTTACTACATTTCCTGCCATTTTTAATCACAGGCATTACCAGTGGAGAGCCGTGAAATGACCAGAAAACTGATAATATTTACAACTCCTTCCACTTTAAGGAGCGTTTTCACTTGAATTTGCTTTCAAATATTAGGAATTCTTGTTTATACAGCTTAAAATTTGTGTAGAAAGCCGGTAAGTGAGGACTATACTGCTTATATTTACAATTGAGGCCGAATTATTCTGGCGTCTTTTGTATGACTCAGGTGAAATCCTTACGGTTCCAGTACAGACTTGTTAGAACACTCTCTTATTGTGGTAATACTCTTATAATACGCAATTAGATTCTCCAGAAATGATTAAAATCTTGGAAGATACACTTGAAATAAAAGTAAATAGATTCTTACTACATTTCTGCCGTTTTTAATCACAGACATTACCCGTGGAAAGCCGTGAAATGACCGGAAAACTGATAATATTTACAACTCTGCGCACTTTAGGGAGCGTTTTCAGTTGAATTTGTTTTCAAATATTAGGAATTCTTGTTTATACAGCTTAAAATTTGTGTAGAAAGCCGGTAAGTGAGGACTATACTGCTTATGTTTACAATTGAGGCCTAATTATTCTGGCTTATTTGGTATGACTCATGTGAAATCCTTACGGTTCCAGTACAGACTTGTTAGAACACTCTCTAATTGTGGTAATACTCTTATAATACGCAATTAGATTCTCCAGAAATGATTAAAATCTTGGAAGATACACTTGAAATAAAAGTAAATAGATTCTTACTACATTTCTGCCGTTTTTAATCACAGACATTACCCGTGGAAAGCCTTGAAATGACCGGAAAACTGATAATATTTACAACTCCGCGCACTTTAGGGAGCGTTTTCAGTTGAATTTGTTTTCAAATATTAGGAATTCTTGTTTATACAGCTTAAAATTTGTGTAGAAAGCCGGTAAGTGAGGACTATACTGCTTATGTTTACAATTGAGGCCTAATTATTCTGGCGTCTTTGGTATGACTCATGTGAAATCCTTACGGTTCCAGTACATAGTTGTAAGAACACACTCTACTTGTGGTAAAACTCTTAAAATACGCAATTAGAGTTTCCAGAAACGATTAGAAACTTGGAAGATACACTTGAAATAAAAGTAAATAGATTCTAACTACATATCCTGCCGTTTTTAATCACAGACATTACCCGTAGAAAGCCGTGATATGACCAGAAAACTGATAATATTTACAACTCCGGGCACTTTAGGGAGCGTATTCAGTTGAATTTGCTTTCAAATATTAGGAATTCTTGTTTATACAGCTTAAAATTTGTGTAGAAAGGCTGTAAGTGAGGACTATACTGCTTATGTTTACAATTGAGGCCGAATTATTCTGGCGTCTTTGATATGACTCAGGTAAAATCTTTACGGTTGCAGTACATACTTGTAAGAACACTCTCTAATTGTGGTAAAACTCTTAAAATACGCAATTAGAGTTTCAAGAAACTATTAGAAACTTGGAAGATACACTTGAAATAAGAGTAAATAGATTCTTACTACATTTCCTGAAGTTTTTAATCACAGGCATTACCAGAGGAGAGCCGTGAAATGACCAGAAAACTGATAATATTTACAACTCCTTCCACTTTAAGGAGCGTTTTCACTTGAATTTGCTTTCAAATATTAGGAATTCTTGTTTATACAGCTTAAAATTTGTGTAGAAAGCCGGTAAGTGAGGACTATACTGCTTATGTTTACAATTGAGGCCTAATTATTCTGGCGTCTTTGGTATGACTCATGTGAAATCCTTACGGTTCCAGTACATAGTTGTAAGAACACACTCTACTTGTGGTAAAACTCTTAAAATACGCAATTAGAGTTTCCAGAAACGATTAGAAACTTGGAAGATACACTTGAAATAAAAGTAAATAGATTCTAACTACATATCCTGCCGTTTTTAATCACAGACATTACCCGTAGAAAGCCGTGAAATGACCAGAAAACTGATAATATTTACAACTCCGGGCACTTTAGGGAGCGTATTCAGTTGAATTTGCTTTCAAATATTAGGAATTCTTGTTTATACAGCTTAAAATTTGTGTAGAAAGGCTGTAAGTGAGGACTATACTGCTTATGTTTACAATTGAGGCCGAATTATTCTGGCGTCTTTGATATGACTCAGGTAAAATCTTTACGGTTGCAGTACATACTTGTAAGAACACTCTCTAATTGTGGTAAAACTCTTAAAATACGCAATTAGAGTTTCAAGAAACTATTAGAAACTTGGAAGATACACTTGAAATAAGAGTAAATAGATTCTTACTACATTTCCTGAAGTTTTTAATCACAGGCATTACCAGAGGAGAGCCGTGAAATGACCAGAAAACTGATAATATTTACAACTCCGGGCACTTTAGGGAGCGTTTTCACTTGAATTTGCTTTCAAATATTAGGAATTCTTGTTTATACAGCTTAAAATTTGTGTAGAAAGCCGGTAAGTGAGGACTATACTGCTTATGTTTACAATTGAGGCCGAATTATTCTGGCGTCTATTGTATGACTCAGGTGAAATCCTTACGGTTCCAGTACAGACTTGTTAGAACACTCTCTAATTTTGGTAATACTCTTATAATACGCAATTAGTGTCTCCAGAAATGATTAAAAGCTTGGAAGATACACTTGAAATAAAAGTAAATAGATTCTTACTACATTTCCTGCCGTTTTTAATCGCAGACATTACCCGTGGAAAGCCGTGATATGACCAGAAAACTGATAATATTTACAACTCCGGGCACTTTAGGGAGCGTATTCAGTTGAATTTGCTTTCAAATATTAGGAATTCTTGTTTATACAGCTTAAAATTTGTGTAGAAAGGCTGTAAGTGAGGACTATACTGCTTATGTTTACAATTGAGGCCGAATTATTCTGGCGTCTTTGATATGACTCAGGTAAAATCCTTATGGTTGCAGTACATACTTGTAAGAACACTCTCTAATTGTGGTAAAACTCTTAAAATACGCAATTAGAGTTTCAAGAAACTATTAGAAACTTGGAAGATACACTTGAAATAAGAGTAAATAGATTCTTACTACATTTCCTGAAGTTTTTAATCACAGGCATTACCAGAGGAGAGCCGTGAAATGACCAGAAAACTGATAATATTTACAACTCCTTCCACTTTAAGGAGCGTTTTCACTTGAATTTGTTTTCAAATATTAGGAATTCTTGTTTATACAGCTTAAAATTTGTGTAGAAAGCCTGTAAGTGAGGACTATACTGCTTATGTTTACAATTGAGGCCTAATTATTCTGTCATCTTGGTATACTCAGGTAAAATCCTTACGGTTCTAGTACAGACTTGTAAGAACACTCTCTAATTGTGGGAAAACTCTTAAAATACGCAATTACAGTTTCCAGAAATGATTAAAATCTTGGAATATACACTTGAAATAAAAGTAAATAGATTCTTACTACATTTCCTGCCGTTTTTAATCACAGACATTACCAGTGGAAAGCCGTGAAATGACCAGAAAACTGATAATATTTACAACTCCGGCCACTTTAAGGAGCGTTTTCACTTGAATTTACTTTCTAATATTAGGAATTCTTGTTGATACAGCTTAAAATTTCTGTAGAAAGGCTGTAAGTGAGAACTATACTGCTTATGTTTACAATTGAGGCCGAATTATTCTGGCGTCTTTGATATGACTCAGGTAAAATCCTTACGTTTGCAGTACATACTTGTAAGAACACTCTCTAATTGTGGTAAAACTCTTAAAATACGCAATTAGAGTTTCCATAAATGAGTAAAAACTTGGAAGATACACTTGAAGTAAAAGTAAATAGATTCTTACTACATTTCCTGCCATTTTTAATCACAGGCATTACCAGTGGAGAGCCGTGAAATGACCAGAAAACTGATAATATTTACAACTCCTTCCACTTTAAGGAGCGTTTTCACTTGAATTTGCTTTCAAATATTAGGAATTCTTGTTTATACAGCTTAAAATTTGTGTAGAAAGCCGGTAAGTGAGGACTATACTGCTTATATTTACAATTGAGGCCGAATTATTCTGGCGTCTTTTGTATGACTCAGGTGAAATCCTTACGGTTCCAGTACAGACTTGTTAGAACACTCTCTTATTGTGGTAATACTCTTATAATACGCAATTAGATTCTCCAGAAATGATTAAAATCTTGGAAGATACACTTGAAATAAAAGTAAATAGATTCTTACTACATTTCTGCCGTTTTTAATCACAGACATTACCCGTGGAAAGCCGTGAAATGACCGGAAAACTGATAATATTTACAACTCTGCGCACTTTAGGGAGCGTTTTCAGTTGAATTTGTTTTCAAATATTAGGAATTCTTGTTTATACAGCTTAAAATTTGTGTAGAAAGCCGGTAAGTGAGGACTATACTGCTTATGTTTACAATTGAGGCCTAATTATTCTGGCTTATTTGGTATGACTCATGTGAAATCCTTACGGTTCCAGTACAGACTTGTTAGAACACTCTCTAATTGTGGTAATACTCTTATAATACGCAATTAGATTCTCCAGAAATGATTAAAATCTTGGAAGATACACTTGAAATAAAAGTAAATAGATTCTTACTACATTTCTGCCGTTTTTAATCACAGACATTACCCGTGGAAAGCCTTGAAATGACCGGAAAACTGATAATATTTACAACTCCGCGCACTTTAGGGAGCGTTTTCAGTTGAATTTGTTTTCAAATATTAGGAATTCTTGTTTATACAGCTTAAAATTTGTGTAGAAAGCCGGTAAGTGAGGACTATACTGCTTATGTTTACAATTGAGGCCTAATTATTCTGGCGTCTTTGGTATGACTCATGTGAAATCCTTACGGTTCCAGTACATAGTTGTAAGAACACACTCTACTTGTGGTAAAACTCTTAAAATACGCAATTAGAGTTTCCAGAAACGATTAGAAACTTGGAAGATACACTTGAAATAAAAGTAAATAGATTCTAACTACATATCCTGCCGTTTTTAATCACAGACATTACCCGTAGAAAGCCGTGATATGACCAGAAAACTGATAATATTTACAACTCCGGGCACTTTAGGGAGCGTATTCAGTTGAATTTGCTTTCAAATATTAGGAATTCTTGTTTATACAGCTTAAAATTTGTGTAGAAAGGCTGTAAGTGAGGACTATACTGCTTATGTTTACAATTGAGGCCGAATTATTCTGGCGTCTTTGATATGACTCAGGTAAAATCTTTACGGTTGCAGTACATACTTGTAAGAACACTCTCTAATTGTGGTAAAACTCTTAAAATACGCAATTAGAGTTTCAAGAAACTATTAGAAACTTGGAAGATACACTTGAAATAAGAGTAAATAGATTCTTACTACATTTCCTGAAGTTTTTAATCACAGGCATTACCAGAGGAGAGCCGTGAAATGACCAGAAAACTGATAATATTTACAACTCCTTCCACTTTAAGGAGCGTTTTCACTTGAATTTGCTTTCAAATATTAGGAATTCTTGTTTATACAGCTTAAAATTTGTGTAGAAAGCCTGTAAGTGAGGACTATACTGCTTATGTTTACAATTGAGGCCTAATTATTCTGTCATCTTGGTATACTCAGGTAAAATCCTTACGGTTCTAGTACAGAATTGTAAGAACACTCTCTAATTTTGGGAAAACTCTTAAAATACGCAATTACAGTTTCCAGAAATGATTAAAAACTTGGAAGATACACTTGAAATAAAAGTAAATAGATTCTTACTACATTTCCTGCCGTTCTTAATCACAGACATTACCAGTGGAAAGCCGTGGAATGACCAGAAAACTGATAATATTTACAACTCCGGGCACTTTAGGGAGCGTTTTCACTTGAATTTTCTTTATAATATTAGGAATTCTTGTTTATACAGCTCAAAATTTGTGTAGAAAGGCTGTAATTGAGGACTATACTGCTTATGTTTAAAATTGAGGCCGAATTATTCTAGCGTCTTTTGTATGACTCAGGTGAAATCCTTCCGGTTCCAGTACAGACTTGTAAGAACACTCTCTAATTGTGGTAATACTCTTATAATACGCAATTAGAGTCTCCAGAAATGATTAAAATCTTGGAAGATACACTTGAAATAAAAGTAAATAGATTCTTACTACATTTACTGCCGTTTTTAATCACAGACATTACCCGTGTAAAGCCGTGAAATGACCGGAAAACTGATAATATTTACAACTCCGGGCACTTTAGGGAGCGTTTTCAGTTGAATTTGCTTTCAAATATTAGGAATTCTTGTTTATAAAGCTTAAAATTTGTGTAGAAAGCCGGTAAGTGAGGACTATACTGCTTATGTTTACAATTGAGGCCGAATTATTCTGGCGTCTTTGGTATGACTCAGGTGAAATCCTTACGGTTCCAGTACTTACTTGTAAGAGCAAACTCTACTTGTGGTAAAACTCTTAAAATACGCAATTAGAGTTTCCAGAAACTATTAGAAACTTGGAAGATACACTTGAAATAAAAGTAAATAGATTCTAACTACATATCCTGCCGTTTTTAATCACAGACATTACCCGTGGAAAGCCGTGAAATGACCAGAAAACTGATAATATTTACAACTCCGGGCACTTTAGGGAGCGTATTCAGTTGAATTTGCTTTCAAATATTAGGAATTCTTGTTTATACAATTAAAATTTGTGTAGAAAGCCGGTAAGTGAGGACTATACTGCTTATGTTTACAATTGAGGCCGAATTATTCTGGCGTCTTTGGTATGACACAGGTGAAATCCTTACGGTTCCAGTACATACTTGTAAGAACACACTCTACTTGTGGTAAAACTCTTAAAATACGCAATTAGAGTTTCCAGAAACTATTAGAAACTTGGAAGATACACTTGAAATAAAAGTAAATAGATTCTTACTACATTTCCTGCCGTTCTTAATCACAGACATTACCAGAGGAAAGCCGTGGAATGACCAGAAAACTGATAATATTTACAACTCTGAGCACTTTAGGGAGCGTTTTCACTTGAATTTTCTTTATAATATTAGGAATTCTTGTTTATACAGCTCAAAATTTGTGTAGAAAGGCTGTAATTGAGGACTATACTGCTTATGTTTAAAATTGAGGCCGAATTATTCTAGCGTCTTTTGGATGACTCAGGTGAAATCCTTCCGGTTCCAGTACAGACTTGTAAGAACACTCTCTAATTGTGGTAATACTCTTATAATACGCAATTAGAGTCTCCAGAAATGATTAAAATCTTGGAAGATACACTTGAAATAAAAGTAAATAGATTCTTACTACATTTCCTGCCATTTTTAATCACAGACATTACCCGTGTAAAGCCGTGAAATGACCGGAAAACTGATAATATTTACAACTCCGGGCACTTTAGGGAGCGTTTTCAGTTGAATTTGCTTTCAAATATTAGGAATTCTTGTTTATACAGCTTAAAATTTGTGTAGAAAGCCGGTAAGTGAGGACTATACTGCTTATGTTTACAATTGAGGCCGAATTATTCTGGCGTCTTTGGTATGACTCAGGTGAAATCCTTACGGTTCCACTACTTACTTGTAAGAGCACACTCTACTTGTGGTAAAACTCTTAAAATACGCAATTAGAGTTTCCAGAAACTATTAGAAACTTGGAAGATACACTTGAAATAAAAGTAAATAGATTCTAACTACATATCCTGCCGTTTTTAATCACAGACATTACCCGTGGAAAGCCGTGAAATGACCAGAAAACTGATAATATTTACAACACCGGCCACTTTACGGAGCGTTTTCACTTGAATTTGCTTTCTAATATTAGGAATTCTTGTTGATACAGCTTAAAATTTGTGTAGAAAACCGGTAAGTGAGGACTATACTGCTTATGTTTACAATTGAGGCCGAATTATTCTAGTGTCTTTTGTATGACTCAGGTGAAATCCTTCCGGTTCCAGTACAGACTTGTAAGAACACTCTCTAATTGTGGTAATACTCTTATAATACGCAATTAGAGTCTCCAGAAATGATTAAAATCTTGGAAGATACACTTGAAATAAAAGTAAATAGATTCTTACTACATTTCCTGCCGTTTTTAATCACAGACATTACCCGTGGAAAGCCGTGAAATGACCGGAAAACTGATAATATTTACAACTCCGGGCACTTTAGGGAGCGTTTTCAGTTGAATTTGCTTTCAAATATTAGGAATTCTTGTTTATACAGCTTAAAATTTGTGTAGAAAGCCGGTAAGTGAGGACTATACTGCTTATGTTTACAATTGAGGCCGAATTATTCTGGCGTCTTTGATATGACTCAGGTAAAATCCTTACGGTTGCAGTACATACTTGTAAGAACACTCTCTAATTGTGGTAAAACTCTTAAAATACGCAATTAGAGTTTCAAGAAACTATTAGAAACTTGGAAGATACACTTGAAATAAGAGTAAATAGATTCTTACTACATTTCCTGAAGTTTTTAATCACAGGCATTACCAGTGGAGAGCCGTGAAATGACCAGAAAACTGATAATATTTACAACTCCTTCCACTTTAAGGAGCGTTTTCACTTGAATTTGCTTTCCAATATTAAGAATTCTTGTTTATACAGCTTAAAATTTGTGTGGAAAGGCTGTAAGTGAGGACTATACTGCTTATGTTTACAATTGAGGCCGAATTATTCTGGCGTCTTTGATATGACTCAGGTAAAATCCTTACGGTTGCAGTACATACTTGTAAGAACACTCTCTAATTGTGGTAAAACTCTTAAAATACGCAATTAGAGTTTCAAGAAACTATTAGAAACTTGGAAGATACACTTGAAATAAGAGTAAATAGATTCTTACTACATTTCCTGAAGTTTTTAATCACAGGCATTACCAGAGGAGAGCCGTGAAATGACCAGAAAACTGATAATATTTACAACTCCTTCCACTTTAAGTAGCGTTTTCACTTGAATTTGCTTTCAAATATTAGGAATTCTTGTTTATACAGCTTAAAATTTGTGTAGAAAGCCTGTAAGTGAGGACTATACTGCTTATGTTTACAATTGAGGCCTAATTATTCTGTCATCTTGGTATACTCAGGTAAAATCCTTACGGTTCTAGTACAGACTTGTAAGAACACTCTCTAATTGTGGGAAAACTCTTAAAATACGCAACTACAGTTTCCAGAAATGATTAAAATCTTGGAATATACACTTGAAATAAAAGTAAATAGATTCTTACTACATTTCCTGCCGTTTTTAATCACAGACATTACCAGTGGAAAGCCGTGAAATGACCAGAAAACTGATAATATTTACAACTCCGGCCACTTTACGGAGCGTTTTCACTTGAATTTACTTTCTAATATTAGGAATTCTTGTTGATACAGCTTAAAATTTCTGTAGAAAGGCTGTAAGTGAGAACTATACTGCTTATGTTTACAATTGAGGCCGAATTATTCTGGCGTCTTTGATATGACTCAGGTAAAATCCTTACGTTTGCAGTACATACTTGTAAGAACACTCTCTAATTGTGGTAAAACTCTTAAAATACGCAATTAGAGTTTCCATAAATGACTAAAAACTTGGAAGATACACTTGAAGTAAAAGTAAATAGATTCTTACTACATTTCCTGCCATTTTTAATCACAGGCATTACCAGTGGAGAGCCGTGAAATGACCAGAAAACTGATAATATTTACAACTCCTTCCACTTTAAGGAGCGTTTTCACTTGAATTTGCTTTCAAATATTAGGAATTCTTGTTTATACAGCTTAAAATTTGTGTAGAAAGCCGGTAAGTGAGGACTATACTGCTTATATTTACAATTGAGGCCGAATTATTCTGGCGTCTTTTGTATGACTCAGGTGAAATCCTTACGGTTCCAGTACAGACTTGTTAGAACACTCTCTTATTGTGGTAATACTCTTATAATACGCAATTAGATTCTCCAGAAATGATTAAAATCTTGGAAGATACACTTGAAATAAAAGTAA
Source organism: Myotis nattereri (assembly GCF_964212035.1). Lineage (NCBI taxonomy): Eukaryota > Metazoa > Chordata > Mammalia > Chiroptera > Vespertilionidae > Myotis > Myotis nattereri. The sequence goes on along the minus strand of NW_027669601.1, from coordinate 49,670 downwards.
ATAGATTCTTACTACATTTCTGCCGTTTTTAATCACAGACATTACCCGTGGAAAGCCGTGAAATGACCGGAAAACTGATAATATTTACAACTCTGCGCACTTTAGGGAGCGTTTTCAGTTGAATTTGTTTTCAAATATTAGGAATTCTTGTTTATACAGCTTAAAATCTGTGTAGAAAGCCGGTAAGTGAGGACTATACTGCTTATGTTTACAATTGAGGCCTAATTATTCTGGCTTATTTGGTATGACTCATGTGAAATCCTTACGGTTCCAGTACAGACTTGTTAGAACACTCTCTAATTGTGGTAATACTCTTATAATACGCAATTAGATTCTCCAGAAATGATTAAAATCTTGGAAGATACACTTGAAATAAAAGTAAATAGATTCTTACTACATTTCTGCCGTTTTTAATCACAGACATTACCCGTGGAAAGCCTTGAAATGACCGGAAAACTGATAATATTTACAACTCCGCGCACTTTAGGGAGCGTTTTCAGTTGAATTTGTTTTCAAATATTAGGAATTCTTGTTTATACAGCTTAAAATTTGTGTAGAAAGCCGGTAAGTGAGGACTATACTGCTTATGTTTACAATTGAGGCCTAATTATTCTGGCGTCTTTGGTATGACTCATGTGAAATCCTTACGGTTCCAGTACATAGTTGTAAGAACACACTCTACTTGTGGTAAAACTCTTAAAATACGCAATTAGAGTTTCCAGAAACGATTAGAAACTTGGAAGATACACTTGAAATAAAAGTAAATAGATTCTAACTACATATCCTGCCGTTTTTAATCACAGACATTACCCGTAGAAAGCCGTGAAATGACCAGAAAACTGATAATATTTACAACTCCGGGCACTTTAGGGAGCGTTTTCACTTGAATTTGCTTTCAAATATTAGGAATTCTTGTTTATACAGCTTAAAATTTGTGTAGAAAGCCGGTAAGTGAGGACTATACTGCTTATGTTTACAATTGAGGCCGAATTATTCTGGCGTCTATTGTATGACTCAGGTGAAATCCTTACGGTTCCAGTACAGACTTGTTAGAACACTCTCTAATTTTGGTAATACTCTTATAATACGCAATTGGTGTCTCCAGAAATGATTAAAAGCTTGGAAGATACACTTGAAATAAAAGTAAATAGATTCTTACTACATTTCCTGCCGTTTTTAATCGCAGACATTACCCGTGGAAAGCCGTGATATGACCAGATAACTGATAATATTTACAACTCCGGGCACTTTAGGGAGCGTATTCAGTTGAATTTGCTTTCAAATATTAGGAATTCTTGTTTATACAGCTTAAAATTTGTGTAGAAAGGCTGTAAGTGAGGACTATACTGCTTATGTTTACAATTGAGGCCGAATTATTCTGGCGTCTTTGATGTGACTCAGGTAAAATCTTTACGGTTGCAGTACATACTTGTAAGAACACTCTCTAATTGTGGTAAAACTCTTAAAATACGCAATTAGAGTTTCAAGAAACTATTAGAAACTTGGAAGATACACTTGAAATAAGAGTAAATAGATTCTTACTACATTTCCTGAAGTTTTTAATCACAGGCATTACCAGAGGAGAGCCGTGAAATGACCAGAAAACTGATAATATTTACAACTCCTTCCACTTTAAGGAGCGTTTTCACTTGAATTTGCTTTCAAATATTAGGAATTCTTGTTTATACAGCTTAAAATTTGTGTAGAAAGCCTGTAAGTGAGGACTATACTGCTTATGTTTACAATTGAGGCCTAATTATTCTGTCATCTTGGTATACTCAGGTAAAATCCTTACGGTTCTAGTACAGAATTGTAAGAACACTCTATAATTTTGGGAAAACTCTTAAAATACGCAATTACAGTTTCCAGAAATGATTAAAAACTTGGAAGATACACTTGAAATAAAAGTAAATAGATTCTTACTACATTTCCTGCCGTTCTTAATCACAGACATTACCAGTGGAAAGCCGTGGAATGACCAGAAAACTGATAATATTTACAACTCCGGGCACTTTAGGGAGCGTTTTCACTTGAATTTTCTTTATAATATTAGGAATTCTTGTTTATACAGCTCAAAATTTGTGTAGAAAGGCTGTAATTGAGGACTATACTGCTTATGTTTAAAATTGAGGCCGAATTATTCTAGCGTCTTTTGTATGACTCAGGTGAAATCCTTCCGGTTCCAGTACAGACTTGTAAGAACACTCTCTAATTGTGGTAATACTCTTATAATACGCAATTAGAGTCTCCAGAAATGATTAAAATCTTGGAAGATACACTTGAAATAAAAGTAAATAGATTCTTACTACATTTACTGCCGTTTTTAATCACAGACATTACCCGTGTAAAGCCGTGAAATGACCGGAAAACTGATAATATTTACAACTCCGGGCACTTTAGGGAGCGTATTCAGTTGAATTTGCTTTCAAATATTAGGAATTCTTGTTTATACAGCTTAAAATTTGTGTAGAAAGCCGGTAAGTGAGGACTATACTGCTTATGTTTACAATTGAGGCCGAATTATTCTGGCGTCTTTGGTATGACTCAGGTGAAATCCTTACGGTTCCACTACTTACTTGTAAGAGCACACTCTACTTGTGGTAAAACTCTTAAAATACGCAATTAGAGTTTCCAGAAACTATTAGAAACTTGGAAGATACACTTGAAATAAAAGTAAATAGATTCTAACTACATATCCTGCCGTTTTTAATCACAGACATTACCCGTGGAAAGCCGTGAAATGACCAGAAAACTGATAATCTTTACAACACCGGCCACTTTACGGAGCGTTTTCACTTGAATTTGCTTTCTAATATTAGGAATTCTTGTTGATACAGCTTAAAATTTGTGTAGAAAACCGGTAAGTGAGGACTATACTGCTTATGTTTACAATTGAGGCCGAATTATTCTAGCGTCTTTTGTATGACTCAGGTGAAATCCTTCCGGTTCCAGTACAGACTTGTAAGAACACTCTCTAATTGTGGTAATACTCTTATAATACGCAATTAGAGTCTCCAGAAATGATTAAAATCTTGGAAGATACACTTGAAATAAAAGTAAATAGATTCTTACTACATTTCCTGCCGTTTTTAATCACAGACATTACCCGTGGAAAGCCGTGAAATGACCGGAAAACTGATAATATTTACAACTCCGGGCACTTTAGGGAGCGTTTTCAGTTGAATTTGCTTTCAAATATTAGGAATTCTTGTTTATACAGCTTAAAATTTGTGTAGAAAGCCGGTAAGTGAGGACTATACTGCTTATGTTTACAATTGAAGCCTAATTATTCTGGCGTCTTTGGTATGACTCAGGTGAAATCCTTACGGTTCCAGTACATAGTTGTAAGAACACACTCTACTTGTGGTAAAACTCTTAAAATACGCAATTAGAGTTTCCAGAAACGATTAGAAACTTGGAAGATACACTTGAAATAAAAGTAAATAGATTCTAACTACATATCCTGCCGTTTTTAATCACAGACATTACCCGTGGAAAGCCGTGAAATGACCAGAAAACTGATAATATTTACAACTCCGGGCACTTTAGGGAGCGTTTTCACTTGAATTTGCTTTCAAATATTAGGAATTCTTGTTTATACAGCTTAAAATTTGTGTAGAAAGCCGGTAAGTGAGGACTATACTGCTTATGTTTACAATTGAGGCCGAATTATTCTGGCGTCTATTGTATGACTCAGGTGAAATCCTTACGGTTCCAGTACTGACTTGTAAGAGCACACTCTACTTGTGGTAAAACTCTTAAAATACGCAATTAGAGTTTCCAGAAACTATTAGAAACTTGGAAGATACACTTGAAATAAAAGTAAATAGATTCTAACTACATATCCTGCCGTTTTTAATCACAGACATTACCCGTGGAAAGCCGTGAAATGACCAGAAAACTGATAATATTTACAACTCCGGCCACTTTACGGAGCGTTTTCACTTGAATTTGCTTTCTAATATTAGGAATTCTTGTTGATACAGCTTAAAATTTGTGTAGAAAGCCGGTAAGTGAGGACTATACTGCTTATGTTTACAATTGAGGCCGAATTATTCTAGCTTCTTTTGTATGACTCAGGTGAAATCCTTCCGGTTCCAGTACAGACTTGTAAGAACATTCTCTAATTGTGGTAATACTCTTATAATACGCAATTAGAGTCTCCAGAAATGATTAAAATCTTGGAAGATACACTTGAAATAAAAGTAAATAGATTCTTACTACATTTCCTGCCGTTTTTAATCGCAGACATTACCCGTGGAAAGCCGTGAAATGACCGGAAAACTGATAATATTTACAACTCCGGGCACTTTAGGGAGCGTTTTCAGTTGAATTTGCTTTCAAATATTAGGAATTCTTGTTTATACAGCTTAAAATTTGTGTAGAAAGCCGGTAAGTGAGGACTATACTGCTTATGTTTACAATTGAAGCCTAATTATTCTGGCGTCTTTGGTATGACTCAGGTGAAATCCTTACGGTTCCAGTACATAGTTGTAAGAACACACTCTACTTGTGGTAAAACTCTTAAAATACGCAATTAGAGTTTCCAGAAACGATTAGAAACTTGGAAGATACACTTGAAATAAAAGTAAATAGATTCTAACTACATATCCTGCCGTTTTTAATCACAGACATTACCCGTGGAAAGCCGTGAAATGACCAGAAAACTGATAATATTTACAACTCCGGGCACTTTAGGGAGCGTTTTCACTTGAATTTGCTTTCAAATATTAGAAATTCTTGTTTATACAGCTTAAAATTTGTGTAGAAAGCTGGTAAGTGAGGACTATACTGCTTATGTTTACAATTGAGGCCGAATTATTCTGGCGTCTATTGTATGACTCAGGTGAAATCCTTACGGTTCCAGTACAGACTTGTTAGAACACTCTCTAATTTTGGTAATACTCTTATAATACGCAATTAGTGTCTCCAGAAATGATTAAAAGCTTGGAAGATACACTTGAAATAAAAGTAAATAGATTCTTACTACATTTCCTGCCGTTTTTAATCGCAGACATTACCCGTGGAAAGCCGTGATATGACCAGAAAATTGATAATATTTACAACTCCGGGCACTTTAGGGAGCGTATTCAGTTGAATTTGTTTTCAAATATTAGGAATTCTTGTTTATACAGCTTAAAATTTGTGTAGAAAGCCTGTAAGTGAGGACTATACTGCTTATGTTTACAATTGAGGCCGAATTATTCTGGCGTCTTTGGTATAACTCAGGTGAAATACTTACGGTTCCAGTACATACTTGTAAGAACACTCTCCACTTGTGGCAAAACTCTTAAAATACGCAATTAGAGTTTCCAGAAACGATTAGAAACTTGGAAGATACACATGAAATAAAAGTAAATAGATTCTATCTACATTTCCTGCCGTTTTTAATCACAGACATTACCCGTGGAAAGCCGTGAAATGACCAGAAAACTGATAATATTTACAACTCCGGGCACTTTAGGGAGCGTTTTCAGTTGAATTTGCTTTCAAATATTAGGAATTCTTGTTTATACAGCTTATAATTTGTGTAGAAAGCCTGTAAGTGAGGACTATACTGCTTATGTTTACAATTGAGGCCGAATTATTCTGGCGTCTTTGGTATGACTCAGGTGAAATACTTACGGTTCCAGTACATACTTGTAAGAACACTCTCTACTTGTGGTAAAACTCTTAAAATACGCAATTAGAGTTTCCAGAAACTATTAGAAACTTGGAAGATACACTTGAAATAAAAGTAAATAGATTCTAACTACATATCCTGCCGTTTTTAATCACAGACATTACCCGTGGAAAGCCGTGAAATGACCAGAAAACTGATAATATTTACAACTCCGGCCACTTTACGGAGCGTTTTCACTTGAATTTGCTTTCTAATATTAGGAATTCTTGTTGATACAGCTTAAAATTTGTGTAGAAAGCCGGTAAGTGAGGACTATACTGCTTATGTTTACAATTGAGGCCGAATTATTCTAGCTTCTTTTGTATGACTCAGGTGAAATCCTTCCGGTTCCAGTACAGACTTGTAAGAACACTCTCTAATTGTGGTAATACTCTTATAATACGCAATTAGAGTCTCCAGAAATGATTAAAATCTTGGAAGATACACTTGAAATAAAAGTAAATAGATTCTTACTACATTTCCTGCCGTTTTTAATCACAGACATTACCCGTGGAAAGCCGTGAAATGACCGGAAAACTGATAATATTTACAACTCCGGGCACTTTAGGGAGCGTTTTCAGTTGAATTTGCTTTCAAATATTAGGAATTCTTGTTTATACAGCTTAAAATTTGTGTAGAAAGCCGGTAAGTGAGGACTATACTGCTTATGTTTACAATTGAAGCCTAATTATTCTGGCGTCTTTGGTATGACTCAGGTGAAATCCTTACGGTTCCAGTACATAGTTGTAAGAACACACTCTACTTGTGGTAAAACTCTTAAAATACGCAATTAGAGTTTCCAGAAACGATTAGAAACTTGGAAGATACACTTGAAATAAAAGTAAATAGATTCTAACTACATATCCTGCCGTTTTTAATCACAGACATTACCCGTGGAAAGCCGTGAAATGACCAGAAAACTGATAATATTTACAACTCCGGGCACTTTAGGGAGCGTTTTCACTTGAATTTGCTTTCAAATATTAGGAATTCTTGTTTATACAGCTTTAAATTTGTGTAGAAAGCCGGTAAGTGAGGACTATACTGCTTATGTTTACAATTGAGGCCGAATTATTCTGGCGTCTATTGTATGACTCAGGTGAAATCCTTACGGTTCCAGTACAGACTTGTTAGAACACTCTCTAATTTTGGTAATACTCTTATAATACGCAATTAGTGTCTCCAGAAATGATTAAAAGCTTGGAAGATACACTTGAAATAAAAGTAAATAGATTCTTACTACATTTCCTGCCGTTTTTAATCGCAGACATTACCCGTGGAAAGCCGTGATATGACCAGAAAATTGATAATATTTACAACTCCGGGCACTTTAGGGAGCGTATTCAGTTGAATTTGCTTTCAAATATTAGGAATTCTTGTTTATACAGCTTAAAATTTGTGTAGAAAGCCTGTAAGTGAGGACTATACTGCTTATGTTTACAATTGAGGCCGAATTATTCTGGCGTCTTTGGTATAACTCAGGTGAAATACTTACGGTTCCAGTACATACTTGTAAGAACACTCTCCACTTGTGGCAAAACTCTTAAAATACGCAATTAGAGTTTCCAGAAACGATTAGAAACTTGGAAGATACACATGAAATAAAAGTAAATAGATTCTATCTACATTTCCTGCCGTTTTTAATCACAGACATTACCCGTGGAAAGCCGTGTAATGACCAGAAAACTGATAATATTTACAACTCCGGGCACTTTAGGGAGCGTTTTCAGTTGAATTTGCTTTCAAATATTAGGAATTCTTGTTTATACAGCTTATAATTTGTGTAGAAAGCCTGTAAGTGAGGACTATACTGCTTATGTTTACAATTGAGGCCTAATTATTCTGGCGTCTTCGGTATGACTCAGGTGAAATACTTACGGTTCCAGTACATACTTGTAAGAACACTCTCTACTTGTGGTAAAACTCTTAAAATACGCAATTAGAGTTTCCAGAAACGATTAGAAACTTGGAAGATACACATGAAATAAAAGTAAATAGATTCTAACTACATTTCCTGCCGTTTTTAATCACAGACATTACCCGTGGAAAGCCGTGGAATGACCAGAAAACTGATAATATTTACAACTCCGAGCACTTTAGGGAGCGTTTTCAGTTGAATTTTCTTTATAATATTAGGAATTCTTGTTTATACAGCTCAAAATTTGTGTAGAAAGGCTGTAATTGAGGACTATACTGCTTATGTTAAAAATTGAGGCCGAATTATTCTAGCGTCTTTTGTATGACTCAGGTGAAATCCTTCCGGTTCCAGTACAGACTTGTAAGAACACTCTCTAATTGTGGTAATACTCTTATAATACGCAATTAGTGTCTCCAGAAATGATTAAAAGCTTGGAAGATACACTTGAAATAAAAGTAAATAGATTCTTACTACATTTCCTGCCGTTTTTAATCGCAGACATTACCCGTGGAAAGCCGTGATATGACCAGAAAATTGATAATATTTACAACTCCGGGCACTTTAGGGAGCGTATTCAGTTGAATTTGTTTTCAAATATTAGGAATTCTTGTTTATACAGCTTAAAATTTGTGTAGAAAGCCTGTAAGTGAGGACTATACTGCTTATGTTTACAATTGAGGCCGAATTATTCTGGCGTCTTTGGTATAACTCAGGTGAAATACTTACGGTTCCAGTACATACTTGTAAGAACACTCTCCACTTGTGGCAAAACTCTTAAAATACGCAATTAGAGTTTCCAGAAACGATTAGAAACTTGGAAGATACACATGAAATAAAAGTAAATAGATTCTATCTACATTTCCTGCCGTTTTTAATCACAGACATTACCCGTGGAAAGCCGTGAAATGACCAGAAAACTGATAATATTTACAACTCCGGGCACTTTAGGGAGCGTTTTCAGTTGAATTTGCTTTCAAATATTAGGAATTCTTGTTTATACAGCTTATAATTTGTGTAGAAAGCCTGTAAGTGAGGACTATACTGCTTATGTTTACAATTGAGGCCGAATTATTCTGGCGTCTTTGGTATGACTCAGGTGAAATACTTACGGTTCCAGTACATACTTGTAAGAACACTCTCTACTTGTGGTAAAACTCTTAAAATACGCAATTAGAGTTTCCAGAAACGATTAGAAACTTGGAAGATACACATGAAATAAAAGTAAATTGATTCTAACTACATTTCCTGCCGTTTTTAATCACAGACATTACCCGTGGAAAGCCGTGGAATGACCAGAAAACTGATAATATTTACAACTCCGAGCACTTTAGGGAGCGTTTTCAGTTGAATTTGCTTTCTAATATTAGGAATTCTTGTTTATACAGCTCAAAATTTGTGTAGAAAGGCTGTAATTGAGGACTATACTGCTTATGTTTAAAATTGAGGCCGAATTATTCTAGCGTCTTTTGTATGACTCAGGTGAAATCCTTCCGGTTCCAGTACAGACTTGTAAGAACACTCTCTAATTGTGGTAATACTCTTATAATACGCAATTAGAGTCTCCAGAAATGATTAAAATCTTGGAAGATACACTTGAAATAAAAGTAAATAGATTCTTACTACATTTCCTGCCGTTTTTAATCACAGACATTACCCGTGGAAAGCCGTGGAATGACCGGAAAACTGATAATATTTACAACTCCGGGCACTTTAGGGAGCGTTTTCAGTTGAATTTGCTTTCAAATATTAGGAATTCTTGTTTATACAGCTTAAAATTTGTGTAGAAAGCCGGTAAGTGAGGACTTTACTGCTTATGTTTACAATTGAAGCCTAATTATTCTGGCGTCTTTGGTATGACTCAGGTGAAATCCTTACGGTTCCAGTACATAGTTGTAAGAACACACTCTACTTGTGGTAAAACTCTTAAAATACGCAATTAGAGTTTCCAGAAACGATTAGAAACTTGGAAGATACACTTGAAATAAAAGTAAATAGATTCTAACTACATATCCTGCCGTTTTTAATCACAACCATTACCCGTGGAAAGCCGTGAAATGACCAGAAAACTGATAATATTTACAACTCCGGGCACTTTAGGGAGCGTTTTCACTTGAATTTGCTTTCAAATATTAGGAATTCTTGTTTATACAGCTTAAAATTTGTGTAGAAAGCCGGTAAGTGAGGACTATACTGCTTATGTTTACAATTGAGGCCGAATTATTCTGGCGTCTATTGTATGACTCAGGTGAAATCCTTACGGTTCCAGTACAGACTTGTTAGATCACTCTCTAATTTTGGTAATACTCTTATAATACGCAATTAGTGTCTCCAGAAATGATTAAAAGCTTGGAAGATACACTTGAAATAAAAGTAAATAGATTCTTACTACATTTCCTGCCGTTTTTAATCGCAGACATTACCCGTGGAAAGCCGTGATATGACCAGAAAATTGATAATATTTACAACTCCGGGCACTTTAGGGAGCGTTTTCAGTTGAATTTGCTTTCAAATATTAGGAATTCTTGTTTATACAGCTTAAAATTTGTGTAGAAAGCCTGTAAGTGAGGACTATACTGCTTATGTTTACAATTGAGGCCGAATTATTCTGGCGTCTTTGGTATAACTCAGGTGAAATACTTACGGTTCCAGTACATACTTGTAAGAACACTCTCTACTTGTGGCAAAACTCTTAAAATACGCAATTAGAGTTTCCAGAAACGATTAGAAACTTGGAAGATACACATGAAATAAAAGTAAATAGATTCTATCTACATTTCCTGCCGTTTTTAATCACAGACATTACCCGTGGAAAGCCGTGTAATGACCAGAAAACTGATAATATTTACAACTCCGGGCACTTTAGGGAGCGTTTTCAGTTGAATTTGCTTTCAAATATTAGGAATTCTTGTTTATACAGCTTATAATTTGTGTAGAAAGCCTGTAAGTGAGGACTATACTGCTTATGTTTACAATTGAGGCCTAATTATTCTGGCGTCTTCGGTATGACTCAGGTGAAATACTTACGGTTCCAGTACATACTTGTAAGAACACTCTCTACTTGTGGTAAAACTCTTAAAATACGCAATTAGAGTTTCCAGAAACGATTAGAAACTTGGAAGATACACATGAAATAAAAGTAAATAGATTCTAACTACATTTCCTGCCGTTTTTATTCACAGACATTACCCGTGGAAAGCCGTGGAATGACCAGAAAACTGATAATATTTACAACTCTGAGCACTTTAGGGAGCGTTTTCAGTTGAATTTTCTTTATAATATTAGGAATTCTTGTTTATACAGCTCAAAATTTGTGTAGAAAGGCTGTAATTGAGGACTATACTGCTTATGTTTAAAATTGAGGCCGAATTATTCTAGCGTCTTTTGTATGACTCAGGTGAAATCCTTCCGGTTCCAGTACAGACTTGTAAGAACACTCTCTAATTGTGGTAATACTCTTATAATACGCAATTAGAGTCTCCAGAAATGATTAAAATCTTGGAAGATACACTTGAAATAAATGTAAATAGATTCTTACTACATTTACTGCCGTTTTTAATCACAGACATTACCCGTGGAAAGCCGTGAAATGACCGGAAAACTGATAATATTTACAACTCCGGGCACTTTAGGGAGCGTTTTCAGTTGAATTTGCTTTCAAATATTAGGAATTCTTGTTTATACAGCTTAAAATTTGTGTAGAAAGCCGGTAAGTGAGGACTATACTGCTTACGTTTACAATTGAAGCCTAATTATTCTGGCGTCTTTGGTATGACTCAGGTGAAATCCTTATGGTTCCAGTACATAGTTGTAAGAACACACTCTACTTGTGGTAAAACTCTTAAAATACGCAATTAGAGTTTCCAGAAACGATTAGAAACTTGGAAGATACACTTGAAATAAAAGTAAATAGATTCTAACTACATATCCTGCCGTTTTTAATCACAGACATTACCCGTGGAAAGCCGTGAAATGACCAGAAAACTGATAATATTTACAACTCCGGGCACTTTAGGGAGCGTTTTCACTTGAATTTGCTTTCAAATATTAGGAATTCTTGTTTATACAGCTTAAAATTTGTGTAGAAAGCCGGTAAGTGAGGACTATACTGCTTATGTTTACAATTGAGGCCGAATTATTCTGGCGTCTATTGTATGACTCAGGTGAAATCCTTCCGGTTCCAGTACAGACTTGTTAGAACACTCTCTAATTTTGGTAATACTCTTATAATACGCAATTAGTGTCTCCAGAAATGATTAAAAGCTTGGAAGATACACTTGAAATAAAAGTAAATAGATTCTTACTACATTTCCTGCCGTTTTTAATCGCAGACATTACCCGTGGAATGCCGTGATATGACCAGAAAATTGATAATATTTACAACTCCGGGCACTTTAGGGAGCGTATTCAGTTGAATTTGCTTTCAAATATTAGGAATTCTTGTTTATACAGCTTAAAATTTGTGTAGAAAGCCTGTAAGTGAGGACTATACTGCTTATGTTTACAATTGAGGCCGAATTATTCTGGCGTCTTTGGTATAACTCAGGTGAAATACTTACGGTTCCAGTACATACTTGTAAGAACACTCTCCACTTGTGGCAAAACTCTTAAAATACGCAATTAGAGTTTCCAGAAACGATTAGAAACTTGGAAGATACACATGAAATAAAAGTAAATAGATTCTATCTACATTTCCTGCCGTTTTTAATCACAGACATTACCCGTGGAAAGCCGTGTAATGACCAGAAAACTGATAATATTTACAACTCCGGGCACTTTAGGGAGCGTTTTCAGTTGAATTTGCTTTCAAATATTAGGAATTCTTGTTTATACAGCTTATAATTTGTGTAGAAAGCCTGTAAGTGAGGACTATACTGCTTATGTTTACAATTGAGGCCTAATTATTCTGGCGTCTTCGGTATGACTCAGGTGAAATACTTACGGTTCCAGTACATACTTGTAAGAACACTCTCTACTTGTGGTAAAACTCTTAAAATACGCAATTAGAGTTTCCAGAAACGATTAGAAACTTGGAAGATACACATGAAATAAAAGTAAATAGATTCTAACTACATTTCCTGCCGTTTTTATTCACAGACATTACCCGTGGAAAGCCGTGGAATGACCAGAAAACTGATAATATTTACAACTCCGAGCACTTTAGGGAGCGTTTTCAGTTGAATTTTCTTTATAATATCAGGAATTCTTGTTTATACAGCTCAAAATTTGTGTAGAAAGGCTGTAATTGAGGACTATACTGCTTATGTTTAAAATTGAGGCCGAATTATTCTAGCGTCTTTTGGATGACTCAGGTGAAATCCTTCCGGTTCCAGTACAGACTTGTAAGAACACTCTCTAATTGTGGTAATACTCTTATAATACGCAATTAGAGTCTCCAGAAATGATTAAAATCTTGGAAGATACACTTGAAATAAAAGTAAATAGATTCTTACTACATTTCCTGCCGTTTTTAATCACAGACATTACCCGTGGAAAGCCGTGAAATGACCGGAAAACTGATAATATTTACAACTCCGGGCACTTTAGGGAGCGTTTTCAGTTGAATTTGCTTTCAAATATTAGGAATTCTTGTTTATACAGCTTAAAATTTGTGTAGAAAGCCGGTAAGTGAGGACTATACTGCTTACGTTTACAATTGAAGCCTAATTATTCTGGCGTCTTTGGTATGACTCAGGTGAAATCCTTACGGTTCCAGTACATAGTTCTAAGAACACACTCTACTTGTGGTAAAACTCTTAAAATACGCAATTAGAGTTTCCAGAAACGATTAGAAACTTGGAAGATACACTTGAAATAAAAGTAAATAGATTCTAACTACATATCCTGCCGTTTTTAATCACAGACATTACCCGTGGAAAGCCGTGAAATGACCAGAAAACTGATAATATTTACAACTCCGGGCACTTTAGGGAGCGTTTTCAGTTGAATTTGCTTTCAAATATTAGGAATTCTTGTATATACAGCTCATAATTTGTGTAGAAAGCCTGTAAGTGAGGACTATACTGCTTATATTTACAATTGAGGCCGAATTATTCTGACGTCTTTGGTATGACTCAGGTGAAATACTTACGGTTCCAGTACATACTTGTAAGAACACTCTCTACTTGTGGTAAAACTCTTAAAATACGCACTTAGAGTTTCCAGAAACGATTAGAAACTTGGAAGATACACATGAAATAAAAGTAAATAGATTCTAACTACATTTCCTGCCGTTTTTAATCACAGACATTACCCGTGGAAAGCCGTGGAATGACCAGAAAACTGATAATATTTACAACTCCGGGCACTTTAGGGAGCGTTTTCAGTTGAATTTGCTTTCAAATATTAGGAATTCTTGTTTATACAGCTTAAAATTTGTGTAGAAAGCCGGTAAGTGAGGACTATACTGCTTATGTTTACAATTGAGGCCGAATTATTCTGTCGTCTTTTGTATGACTCAGGTGAAATCCTTACGGTTCCAGTACAGACTTGTAAGAACACTCTCTAATTGTGGTAATACTCTTATAATACGCAATTAGAGTTTCCAGAAATGATTAAAAACTTGGAAGATACACTTGAAATAAAAGTAAATAGATTCTTACTACATTTCCTGCCGTTCTTAATCACAGACATTACCAGTGGAAAGCCGTGGAATGACCAGAAAACTGATAATATTTACAACTCCGAGCACTTTAGGGAGCGTTTTCACTTGAATTTTCTTTATAATATTAGGAATTCTTGTTTATACAGCTCAAAATTTGTGTAGAAAGGCTGTAATTGAGGACTATACTGCTTATGTTTAAAATTGAGGCCGAATTATTCTAGCGTCTTTTGTATGACTCAGGTGAAATCCTTCCGGTTCCAGTACAGACTTGTAAGAACACTCTCTAATTGTGGTAATACTCTTATAATACGCAATTAGATTCTCCAGAAATGATTAAAATCTTGGAAGATACACTTGAAATAAAAGTAAATAGATTCTTACTACATTTCCTGCCGTTTTTAATCACAGACATTACCCGTGGAAAGCCGTGAAATGATCGGAAAACTGATAATATTTACAACTCCGCGCACTTTAGGGAGCGTTTTCAGTTGAATTTGCTTTCAAATATTAGGAATTCTTGTTTATACAGCTTAAAATTTGTGTAGAAAGCCGGTAAGTGAGGACTATACTGCTTATGTTTACAATTGAGGCCTAATTATTCTGGCGTCTTTGGTATGACTCAGGTGAAATCTTTACGGTTCCAGTACATAGTTGTAAGAACACACTCTACTTGTGGTAAAACTCTTAAAATACGCAATTAGAGTTTCCAGAAAAGATTAGAAACTTGGAAGATACACTTGAAATAAAAGTAAATAGATTCTAACTACATATCCTGCCGTTTTTAATCACAGACATTACCAGTGGAAAGCCGTGAAATGACCAGAAAACTGATAATATTTACAACTCCGGGCACTTTAGGGAGCGTTTTCAGTTGAATTTGCTTTCAAATATTAGGAATTCTTGTTTATACAGCTTAAAATTAGTGTAGAAAGCCGGTAAGTGAGGACTATACTGCTTATGTTTACAATTGAGGCCGAATTATTCTGGCGTCTATTGTATGACTCAGGTGAAATCCTTACGGCTCCAGTACAGACTTGTTAGAACACTCTCTAATTTTGGTAATACTCTTATAATACGCAATTAGTGTCTCCAGAAATGATTAAAAGCTTGGAAGATACACTTGAAATAAAAGTAAATAGATTCTTACTACATTTCCTGCCGTTTTTAATCGCAGACATTACCCGTGGAAAGCCGTGATATGATCAGAAAATTGATAATATTTACAACTCCGGGCACTTTAGGGAGCGTATTCAGTTGAATTTGCTTTCAAATATTAGGAATTCTTGTTTATACAGCTTAAAATTTGTGTAGAAAGCCTGTAAGTGAGGACTATACTGCTTATGTTTACAATTGAGGCCGAATTATTCTGGCGTCTTTGGTATAACTCAGGTGAAATACTTACGGTTCCAGTACATACTTGTAAGAACACTCTCTACTTGTGGTAAAACTCTTAAAATACGCAATTAGAGTTTCCAGAAACGATTAGAAACTTGGAAGATACACATGAAATAAAAGTAAATTGATTCTAACTACATTTCCTGCCGTTTTTAATCACAGACATTACCCGTGGAAAGCCGTGGAATGACCAGAAAACTGATAATATTTACAACTCCGAGCACTTTAGGGAGCGTTTTCAGTTGAATTTGCTTTATAATATTAGGAATTCTTGTTTATACAGCTCAAAATTTGTGTAGAAAGGCTGCAATTGAGGACTATGCTGCTTATGTTTAAAATTGAGGCCGAATTATTCTAGCGTCTTTTGTATGACTCAGGTGAAATCCGTCCGGTTCCAGTTCAGACTTGTAAGAACACTCTCTAATTGTGGTAATACTCTTATAATACGCAATTAGAGTCTCCAAAAATGATTAAAATCTTGGAAGATACACTTGAAATAAAAGTAAATAGATTCTTACTACATTTCCTGCCGTTTTTAATCACAGACATTACCCGTGGAAAGCCGTGGAATGACCGGAAAACTGATAATATTTACAACTCCGGGCACTTTAGGGAGCGTTTTCAGTTGAATTTGCTTTCAAATATTAGGAATTCTTGTTTATACAGCTTAAAATTTGTGTAGAAAGCCGGTAAGTGAGGACTTTACTGCTTATGTTTACAATTGAAGCCTAATTATTCTGGCGTCTTTGGTATGACTCAGGTGAAATCCTTACGGTTCCAGTACATAGTTGTAAGAACACACTCTACTTGTGGTAAAACTCTTAAAATACGCAATTAGAGTTTCCAGAAACGATTAGAAACTTGGAAGATACACTTGAAATAAAAGTAAATAGATTCTAACTACATATCCTGCCGTTTTTAATCACAACCATTACCCGTGGAAAGCCGTGAAATGACCAGAAAACTGATAATATTTACAACTCCGGGCACTTTAGGGAGCGTTTTCACTTGAATTTGCTTTCAAATATTAGGAATTCTTGTTTATACAGCTTAAAATTTGTGTAGAAAGCCGGTAAGTGAGGACTATACTGCTTATGTTTACAATTGAGGCCGAATTATTCTGGCGTCTATTGTATGACTCAGGTGAAATCCTTACGGTTCCAGTACGTACTTGTAAGAACACTCTCTAATTGTGGTAATACTCTTATAATACGCAATTAGAGTTTCCAGAAATGATTAAAAACTTGCAAGATACACTTGAAATAAAAGTAAATAGATTCTTACTACATTTCCTGCCGTTCTTAATCACAGACATTACCAGTGGAAAGCCGTGGAATGACCAGAAAACTGATAATATTTACAACTCCGAGCACTTTAGGGAGCGTTTTCACTTGAATTTTCTTTATAATATTAGGAATTCTTGTTTATACAGCTCAAAATTTGTGTAGAAAGGCTGTAATTGAGGACTATACTGCTTATGTTTAAAATTGAGGCCGAATTATTCTAGCGTCTTTTGTATGACTCAGGTGAAATCCTTCCGGTTCCAGTACAGACTTGTAAGAACACTCTCTAATTGTGGTAATACTCTTATAATACGCAATTAGATTCTCCAGAAATGATTAAAATCTTGGAAGATACACTTGAAATAAAAGTAAATAGATTCTTACTACATTTCCTGCCGTTTTTAATCACAGACATTACCCGTGGAAAGCCGTGAAATGATCGGAAAACTGATAATATTTACAACTCCGCGCAATTTAGGGAGCGTTTTCAGTTGAATTTGCTTTCAAATATTAGGAATTCTTGTTTATACAGCTTAAAATTTGTGTAGAAAGCCGGTAAGTGAGGACTATACTGCTTATGTTTACAATTGAGGCCTAATTATTCTGGCGTCTTTGGTATAACTCAGGTGAAATACTTACGGTTCCAGTACATACTTGTAAGAACACTCTCCACTTGTGGCAAAACTCTTAAAATACGCAATTAGAGTTTCCAGAAACGATTAGAAACTTGGAAGATACACATGAAATAAAAGTAAATAGATTCTATCTACATTTCCTGCCGTTTTTAATCACAGACATTACCCGTGGAAAGCCGTGAAATGACCAGAAAACTGATAATATTTACAACTCCGGGCACTTTAGGGAGCGTTTTCAGTTGAATTTGCTTTCAAATATTAGGAATTCTTGTTTATACAGCTTATAATTTGTGTAGAAAGCCTGTAAGTGAGGACTATACTGCTTATATTTACAATTGAGGCCGAATTATTCTGACGTCTTTGGTATGACTCAGGTGAAATACTTACGGTTCCAGTACATACTTGTAAGAACACTCTCTACTTGTGGTAAAACTCTTAAAATACGCAATTAGAGTTTCCAGAAACGATTAGAAACTTGGAAGATACACATGAAATAAAAGTAAATAGATTCTAACTACATTTCCTGCCGTTTTTAATCACAGACATTACCCGTGGAAAGCCGTGGAATGACCAGAAAACTGATAATATTTACAACTCCGGGCACTTTAGGGAGCGTTTTCAGTTGAATTTGCTTTCAAATATTAGGAATTCTTGTTTATACAGCTTAAAATTTGTGTAGAAAGCCGGTAAGTGAGGACTATACTGCTTATGTTTACAATTGAGGCCGAATTATTCTGTCGTCTTTTGTATGACTCAGGTGAAATCCTTACGGTTCCAGTACAGACTTGTTAGAACACTCTCTAATTGTGGTAATACTCTTATAATACGCAATTAGAGTTTCCAGAAATTATTAAAAACTTGGAAGATACACTTGAAATAAAAGTAAATAGATTCTTACTACATTTCCTGCCGTTCTTAATCACAGACATTACCAGTGGAAAGCCGTGGAATGACCAGAAAACTGATAATATTTACAACTCCGAGCACTTTAGGGAGCGTTTTCACTTGAATTTTCTTTATAATATTAGGAATTCTTGTTTATACAGCTCAAAATTTGTGTAGAAAGGCTGTAATTGAGGACTATACTGCTTATGTTTAAAATTGAGGCCGAATTATTCTTGCGTCTTTTGTATGACTCAGGTGAAATCCTTCCGGTTCCAGTACAGACTTGTAAGAACACTCTCTAATTGTGGTAATAGTCTTATAATACGCAATTAGATTCTCCAGAAATGATTAAAATCTTGGAAGATACACTTGAAATAAAAGTAAATAGATTCTTACTACATTTCCTGCCGTTTTTAATCACAGACATTACCCGTGGAAAGCCGTGAAATGATCGGAAAACTGATAATATTTACAACTCCGCGCACTTTAGGGAGCGTATTCAGTTGAATTTGCTTTCAAATATTAGGAATTCTTGTTTATACAGCTTAAAATTTGTGTAGAAAGCCTGTAAGTGAGGACTATACTGCTTATGTTTACAATTGAGGCCGAATTATTCTGGCGTCTTTGGTATAACTCAGGTGAAATACTTACGGTTCCAGTACATACTTGTAAGAACACTCTCCACTTGTGGCAAAACTCTTAAAATACGCAATTAGAGTTTCCAGAAACGATTAGAAACTTGGAAGATACACATGAAATAAAAGTAAATTGATTCTAACTACATTTCCTGCCGTTTTTAATCACAGACATTACCCGTGGAAAGCCGTGGAATGACCGGAAAACTGATAATATTTACAACTCCGGGCACTTTAGGGAGCGTTTTCAGTTGAATTTGCTTTCAAATATTAGGAATTCTTGTTTATACAGCTTAAAATTTGTGTAGAAAGCCGGTAAGTGAGGACTTTGCTGCTTATGTTTACAATTGAGGCCGAATTATTCTGGCGTCTTTGGTATGACTCAGGTGAAATCCATACGGTTCCAGTACATAGTTGTAAGAACACACTCTACTTGTGGTAAAACTCTTAAAATACGCAATTAGAGTTTCCAGAAACGATTAGAAACTTGGAAGATACACTTGAAATAAAAGTAAATAGATTCTAACTACATATCCTGCCGTTTTTAATCACAACCATTACCCGTGGAAAGCCGTGAAATGACCAGAAAACTGATAATATTTACAACTCCGGGCACTTTAGGGAGCGTTTTCACTTGAATTTGCTTTCAAATATTAGGAATTCTTGTTTATACAGCTTAAAATTTGTGTAGAAAGCCGGTAAGTGAGGACTATACTGCTTATGTTTACAATTGAGGCCGAATTATTCTGGCGTCTATTGTATGACTCAGGTGAAATACTTACGGTTCCAGTACATACTTGTAAGAACACTCTCTAATTGTGGTAATACTCTTATAATACGCAATTAGAGTTTCCAGAAATGATTAAAAACTTGCAAGATACACTTGAAATAAAAGTAAATAGATTCTTACTACATTTCCTGCCGTTCTTAATCACAGACATTACCAGTGGAAAGCCGTGGAATGACCAGAAAACTGATAATATTTACAACTCCGAGCACTTTAGGGAGCGTTTTCACTTGAATTTTCTTTATAATATTAGGAATTCTTGTTTATACAGCTCAAAATTTGTGTAGAAAGGCTGTAATTGAGGACTATACTGCTTATGTTTAAAATTGAGGCCGAATTATTCTAGCGTCTTTTGTATGACTCAGGTGAAATCCTTCCAGTTCCAGTACAGACTTGTAAGAACACTCTCTAATTGTGGTAATACTCTTATAATACGCAATTAGATTCTCCAGAAATGATTAAAATCTTGGAAGATACACTTGAAATAAAAGTAAATAGATTCTTACTACATTTCCTGCCGTTTTTAATCACAGACATTACCCGTGGAAAGCCGTGAAATGATCGGAAAACTGATAATATTTACAACTCCGCGCAATTTAGGGAGCGTTTTCAGTTGAATTTGCTTTCAAATATTAGGAATTCTTGTTTATACAGCTTAAAATTTGTGTAGAAAGCCGGTAAGTGAGGACTATACTGCTTATGTTTACAATTGAGGCCTAATTATTCTGGCGTCTTTGGTATGACTCAGGTGAAATCTTTACGGTTCCAGTACATAGTTGTAAGAACACACTCTACTTGTGGTAAAACTCTTAAAATACGCAATTAGAGTTTCCAGAAACGATTAGAAACTTGGAAGATACACTTGAAATAAAAGTAAATAGATTCTAACTACATATCCTGCCGTTTTTAATCACAGACATTACCCGTGGAAAGCCGTGAAATGACCATAAAACTGATAATATTTACAACTCCTGGCACTTTAGGGAGCGTTTTCCCTTGAATTTGCTTTCAAATATTAGGAATTCTTGTTTATACAGCTTAAAATTTGTGTAGAAAGCCGGTAAGTGAGGACTATACTGCTTATGTTTACAATTGAGGCCGAATTATTCTGGCGTCTATTGTATGACTCAGGTGAAATCCTTACGGTTCCAGTACAGACTTGTTAGAACACTCTCTAATTTTGGTAATACTCTTATAATACGCAATTAGTGTCTCCAGAAATGATTAAAAGCTTGGAAGATACACTTGAAATAAAAGTGAATAGATTCTTACTACATTTCCTGCCGTTTTTAATCGCAGACATTACCCGTGGAAAGCCGTGATATGACCAGAAAACTGATAATATTTACAACTCCGGGCACTTTAGGGAGCGTATTCAGTTGAATTTGCTTTCAAATATTAGGAATTCTTGTTTATACAGCTTAAAATTTGTGTAGAAAGCCTGTAAGTGAGGACTATACTGCTTATGTTTACAATTGAGGCCGAATTATTCTGGCGTCTTTGGTATAACTCAGGTGAAATACTTACGGTTCCAGTACATACTTGTAAGAACACTCTCTACCTGTGGCAAAACTCTTAAAATACGCAATTAGAGTTTCCAGAAATGATTAGAAACTTGGAAGATACACATGAAATAAAAGTAAATAGATTCTAACTACATTTCCTGCCGTTTTTAATCACAGACATTACCCGTGGAAAGCCGTGTAATGACCAGAAAACTGATAATATTTACAACTTCGGGCACTTTAGGGAGCGTTTTCAGTTGAATTTGCTTTCAAATATTAGGAATTCTTGTTTATACAGTTTAAAATTTGTGTAGAAAGGTTGTAAGTGAGGACTATACTGCTTATGTTTACAATTGAGGCCGAATTATTCTGGCGTCTTTGATATGACTCAGGTAAAATCCTTACGGTTGCAGTACATACTTGTAAGAACACTCTCTAATTGTGGTAAAACTCTTAAAATACGCAATTAGAGTTTCAAGAAACTATTAGAAACTTGGAAGATACACTTGAAATAAGAGTAAATAGATTCTTACTACATTTCCTGAAGTTTTTAATCACAGGCATTACCAGAGGAGAGCCGTGAAATGACCAGAAAACTGATAATATTTACAACTCCTTCCACTTTAAGGAGCGTTTTCACTTGAATTTGCTTTCAAATATTAGGAATTCTTGTTTATACAGCTTAAAATTTGTGTAGAAAACCTGTAAGTGAGGACTATACTGCTTATGTTTACAATTGAGGCCTAATTATTCTGTCATCTTGGTATACTCAGGTAAAATCCTTACGGTTCTAGTACAGACTTGTAAGAACACTCTCTAATTGTGGGAAAACTCTTAAAATACGCAATTACAGTTTCCAGAAATGATTAAAATCTTGGAATATACACTTGAAATAAAAGTAAATAGATTCTTACTACATTTTCTGCCGTTTTTAATCACAGACATTACCAGTGGAAAGCCGTGAAATGACCAGAAAACTGATAATATTTACAACTCCGGCCACTTTACGGAGCGTTTTCACTTGAATTTGCTTTCTAATATTAGGAATTCTTGTTGATACAGCTTAAAATTTCTGTAGAAAGGCTGTAAGTGAGAACTATACTGCTTATGTTTACAATTGAGGCCGAATTATTCTGGCGTCTTTGATATGACTCAGGTAAAATCCTTACGGTTGCAGTACATACTTGTAAGAACACTCTCTAATTGTGGTAAAACTCTTAAAATAGGCAATTAGAGTTTCCATAAATGACTAAAAACTTGGAAGATACACTTGAAGTAAAAGTAAATAGATTCTTACTACATTTCCTGCCATTTTTAATCACAGGCATTACCAGTGGAGAGCCGTGAAATGACCAGAAAACTGATAATATTTACAACGCCTTCCACTTTAAGGAGCGTTTTCACTTGAATTTGCTTTCAAATATTAGGAATTCTTGTTTATACAGCTTAAAATTTGTGTAGAAAGCCGGTAAGTGAGGCCTATACTGCTTATGTTTACAATTGAGGCCGAATTATTCTGGCGTCTTTTGTATGACTCAGGTGAAATCGTTACGGTTCCAGTACAGACTTGTTAGAACACTCTCTAATTGTGGTAATACTCTTATAATACGCAATTAGAGTTTCCAGAAATGATTAAAAACTTGGAAGATACACTTGAAATAAAAGTAAATAGATTCTTACTACATTTCCTGCCGTTCTTAATCACAGACATTACCAGTGGAAAGCCGTGGAATGACCAGAAAACTGATAATATTTACAATTCCGAGCACTTTAGGGAGCGTTTTCACTTGAATTTTCTTTATAATATTAGGAATTCTTGTTTATACAGCTCAAAATTTGTGTAGAAAGGCTGTAATTGAGGACTATACTGCTTATGTTTAAAATTGAGGCCGAATTATTCTAGCGTCTTTTGTATGACTCAGGTGAAATCCTTCCGGTTCCAGTACAGACTTGTAAGAACACTCTCTAATTGTGGTAATACTCTTATAATACGCAATTAGATTCTCCAGAAATGATTAAAATCTTGGAAGATACACTTGAAATAAAAGTAAATAGATTCTTACTACATTTCCTGCCGTTTTTAATCACAGACATTACCCGTGGAAAGCCGTGAAATGATCGGAAAAACTGATAATATTTACAACTCCGCGCACTTTAGGGAGCGTATTCAGTTGAATTTGCTTTCAAATATTAGGAATTCTTGTTTATACAGCTTAAAATTTGTGTAGAAAGCCTGTAAGTGAGGACTATACTGCTTATGTTTACAATTGAGGCCGAATTATTCTGGCGTCTTTGGTATAACTCAGGTGAAATACTTACGGTTCCAGTACATACTTGTAAGAACACTCTCCACTTGTGGCAAAACTCTTAAAATACGCAATTAGAGTTTCCAGAAACGATTAGAAACTTGGAAGATACACATGAAATAAAAGTAAATTGATTCTAACTACATTTCCTGCCGTTTTTAATCACAGACATTACCCGTGGAAAGCCGTGGAATGACCAGAAAACTGATAATATTTACAACTCCGAGCACTTTAGGGAGCGTTTTCAGTTGAATTTTCTTTATAATATTAGGAATTCTTGTTTATACAGCTCAAAATTTGTGTAGAAAGGCTGTAATTGAGGACTATACTGCTTATGTTTAAAATTGAGGCCGAATTATTCTAGCGTCTTTTGTATGACTCAGGTGAAATCCTTCCGGTTCCAGTACAGACTTGTAAGAACACTCTCTAATTGTGGTAATACTCTTATAATACGCAATTAGAGTCTCCAGAAATGATTAAAATCTTGGAAGATACACTTGAAATAAAAGTAAATAGATTCTTACTACATTTCCTGCCGTTTTTAATCACAGACATTACCCGTGGAAAGCCGTGGAATGACCGGAAAACTGATAATATTTACAACTCCGGGCACTTTAGGGAGCGTTTTCAGTTGAATTTGCTTTCAAATATTAGGAATTCTTGTTTATACAGCTTAAAATTTGTGTAGAAAGCCGGTAAGTGAGGACTATACTGCTTATGTTTACAATTGAGGCCGAATTATTCTGGCGTCTTTTGTATGACTCAGGTGAAATCGTTACGGTTCCAGTACAGACTTGTTAGAACACTCTCTAATTGTGGTAATACTCTTATAATACGCAATTAGAGTTTCCAGAAATGATTAAAAACTTGGAAGATACACTTGAAATAAAAGTAAATAGATTCTTACTACATTTCCTGCCGTTCTTAATCACAGACATTACCAGTGGAAAGCCGTGGAATGACCAGAAAACTGATAATATTTACAACTCCGGGCACTTTAGGGAGCTTTTTCACTTGAATTTGCTTTCAAATATTAGGAATTCTTGTTTATACAGCTTAAAATTTGTGTAGAAAGCCGGTAAGTGAGGACTATACTGCTTATGTTTACAATTGAGGCCGAATTATTCTGGCGTCTATTGTATGACTCAGGTGAAATACTTACGGTTCCAGTACATACTTGTAAGAACACTCTCTAATTGTGGTAATACTCTTATAATACGCAATTAGAGTTTCCAGAAATGATTAAAAACTTGCAAGATACACTTGAAATAAAAGTAAATAGATTCTTACTACATTTCCTGCCGTTCTTAATCACAGACATTACCAGTGGAAAGCCGTGGAATGACCAGAAAACTGATAATATTTACAACTCCGAGCACTTTAGGGAGCGTTTTCACTTGAATTTTCTTTATAATATTAGGAATTCTTGTTTATACAGCTCAAAATTTGTGTAGAAAGGCTGTAATTGAGGACTATACTGCTTATGTTTAAAATTGAGGCCGAATTATTCTAGCGTCTTTTGTATGACTCAGGTGAAATCCTTCCAGTTCCAGTACAGACTTGTAAGAACACTCTCTAATTGTGGTAATACTCTTATAATACGCAATTAGATTCTCCAGAAATGATTAAAATCTTGGAAGATACACTTGAAATAAAAGTAAATAGATTCTTACTACATTTCCTGCCGTTTTTAATCACAGACATTACCCGTGGAAAGCCGTGAAATGATCGGAAAACTGATAATATTTACAACTCCGCGCAATTTAGGGAGCGTTTTCAGTTGAATTTGCTTTCAAATATTAGGAATTCTTGTTTATACAGCTTAAAATTTGTGTAGAAAGCCGGTAAGTGAGGACTATACTGCTTATGTTTACAATTGAGGCCTAATTATTCTGGCGTCTTTGGTATGACTCAGGTGAAATCTTTACGGTTCCAGTACATAGTTGTAAGAACACACTCTACTTGTGGTAAAACTCTTAAAATACGCAATTAGAGTTTCCAGAAACGATTAGAAACTTGGAAGATACACTTGAAATAAAAGTAAATAGATTCTAACTACATATCCTGCCGTTTTTAATCACAGACATTACCCGTGGAAAGCCGTGAAATGACCATAAAACTGATAATATTTACAACTCCGGGCACTTTAGGGAGCTTTTTCACTTGAATTTGCTTTCAAATATTAGGAATTCTTGTTTATACAGCTTAAAATTTGTGTAGAAAGCCGGTAAGTGAGGACTATACTGCTTATGTTTACAATTGAGGCCGAATTATTCTGGCGTCTATTGTATGACTCAGGTGAAATCCTTACGGTTCCAGTACAGACTTGTTAGAACACTCTCTAATTTTGGTAATACTCTTATAATACGTAATTAGTGTCTCCAGAAATGATTAAAAGCTTGGAAGATACACTTGAAATAAAAGTGAATAGATTCTTACTACATTTCCTGCCGTTTTTAATCACAGACATTACCCGTGGAAAGCCGTGGAATGACCGGAAAACTGATAATATTTACAACTCCGGGCACTTTAGGGAGCGTTTTCAGTTGAATTTGCTTTCAAATATTAGGAATTCTTGTTTATACAGCTTAAAATTTGTGTAGAAAGCCGGTAAGTGAGGACTATACTGCTTATGTTTACAATTGAGGCCGAATTATTCTGGCGTCTTTTGTATGACTCAGGTGAAATCGTTACGGTTCCAGTACAGACTTGTTAGAACACTCTCTAATTGTGGTAATACTCTTATAATACGCAATTAGAGTTTCCAGAAATGATTAAAAACTTGGAAGATACACTTGAAATAAAAGTAAATAGATTCTTACTACATTTCCTGCCGTTCTTAATCACAGACATTACCAGTGGAAAGCCGTGGAATGACCAGAAAACTGATAATATTTACAACTCCGGGCACTTTAGGGAGCTTTTTCACTTGAATTTGCTTTCAAATATTAGGAATTCTTGTTTATACAGCTTAAAATTTGTGTAGAAAGCCGGTAAGTGAGGACTATACTGCTTATGTTTACAATTGAGGCCGAATTATTCTGGCGTCTATTGTATGACTCAGGTGAAATACTTACGGTTCCAGTACATACTTGTAAGAACACTCTCTAATTGTGGTAATACTCTTATAATACGCAATTAGAGTTTCCAGAAATGATTAAAAACTTGCAAGATACACTTGAAATAAAAGTAAATAGATTCTTACTACATTTCCTGCCGTTCTTAATCACAGACATTACCAGTGGAAAGCCGTGGAATGACCAGAAAACTGATAATATTTACAACTCCGAGCACTTTAGGGAGCGTTTTCACTTGAATTTTCTTTATAATATTAGGAATTCTTGTTTATACAGCTCAAAATTTGTGTAGAAAGGCTGTAATTGAGGACTATACTGCTTATGTTTAAAATTGAGGCCGAATTATTCTAGCGTCTTTTGTATGACTCAGGTGAAATCCTTCCAGTTCCAGTACAGACTTGTAAGAACACTCTCTAATTGTGGTAATACTCTTATAATACGCAATTAGATTCTCCAGAAATGATTAAAATCTTGGAAGATACACTTGAAATAAAAGTAAATAGATTCTTACTACATTTCCTGCCGTTTTTAATCACAGACATTACCCGTGGAAAGCCGTGAAATGATCGGAAAACTGATAATATTTACAACTCCGCGCAATTTAGGGAGCGTTTTCAGTTGAATTTGCTTTCAAATATTAGGAATTCTTGTTTATACAGCTTAAAATTTGTGTAGAAAGCCGGTAAGTGAGGACTATACTGCTTATGTTTACAATTGAGGCCTAATTATTCTGGCGTCTTTGGTATGACTCAGGTGAAATCTTTACGGTTCCAGTACATAGTTGTAAGAACACACTCTACTTGTGGTAAAACTCTTAAAATACGCAATTAGAGTTTCCAGAAACGATTAGAAACTTGGAAGATACACTTGAAATAAAAGTAAATAGATTCTAACTACATATCCTGCCGTTTTTAATCACAGACATTACCCGTGGAAAGCCGTGAAATGACCATAAAACTGATAATATTTACAACTCCGGGCACTTTAGGGAGCTTTTTCACTTGAATTTGCTTTCAAATATTAGGAATTCTTGTTTATACAGCTTAAAATTTGTGTAGAAAGCCGGTAAGTGAGGACTATACTGCTTATGTTTACAATTGAGGCCGAATTATTCTGGCGTCTATTGTATGACTCAGGTGAAATCCTTACGGTTCCAGTACAGACTTGTTAGAACACTCTCTAATTTTGGTAATACTCTTATAATACGCAATTAGTGTCTCCAGAAATGATTAAAAGCTTGGAAGATACACTTGAAATAAAAGTGAATAGATTCTTACTACATTTCCTGCCGTTTTTAATCGCAGACATTACCCGTGGAAAGCCGTGATATGACCAGAAAACTGATAATATTTACAACTCCGGGCACTTTAGGGAGCGTATTCAGTTGAATTTGCTTTCAAATATTAGGAATTCTTGTTTATACAGCTTAAAATTTGTGTAGAAAGCCTGTAAGTGAGGACTATACTGCTTATGTTTACAATTGAGGCCGAATTATTCTGGCGTCTTTGGTATAACTCAGGTGAAATACTTACGGTTCCAGTACATACTTGTAAGAACACTCTCTACTTGTGGCAAAACTCTTAAAATACGCAATTAGAGTTTCAAGAAACTATTAGAAACTTGGAAGATACACTTGAAATAAGAGTAAATAGATTCTTACTACATTTCCTGAAGTTTTTAATCACAGGCATTACCAGAGGAGAGCCGTGAAATGACCAGAAAACTGATAATATTTACAACTCCTTCCACTTTAAGGAGCGTTTTCACTTGAATTTGCTTTCAAATATTAGGAATTCTTGTTTATACAGCTTAAAATTTGTGTAGAAAACCTGTAAGTGAGGACTATACTGCTTATGTTTACAATTGAGGCCTAATTATTCTGTCATCTTGGTATACTCAGGTAAAATCCTTACGGTTCTAGTACAGACTTGTAAGAACACTCTCTAATTGTGGGAAAACTCTTAAAATACGCAATTACAGTTTCCAGAAATGATTAAAATCTTGGAATATACACTTGAAATAAAAGTAAATAGATTCTTACTACATTTTCTGCCGTTTTTAATCACAGACATTACCAGTGGAAAGCCGTGAAATGACCAGAAAACTGATAATATTTACAACTCCGGCCACTTTACGGAGCGTTTTCACTTGAATTTGCTTTCTAATATTAGGAATTCTTGTTGATACAGCTTAAAATTTCTGTAGAAAGGCTGTAAGTGAGAACTATACTGCTTATGTTTACAATTGAGGCCGAATTATTCTGGCGTCTTTGATATGACTCAGGTAAAATCCTTACGGTTGCAGTACATACTTGTAAGAACACTCTCTAATTGTGGTAAAACTCTTAAAATACGCAATTAGAGTTTCCATAAATGACTAAAAACTTGGAAGATACACTTGAAGTAAAAGTAAATAGATTCTTACTACATTTCCTGCCATTTTTAATCACAGGCATTACCAGTGGAGAGCCGTGAAATGACCAGAAAACTGATAATATTTACAACGCCTTCCACTTTAAGGAGCGTTTTCACTTGAATTTGCTTTCAAATATTAGGAATTCTTGTTTATACAGTTTAAAATTTGTGTAGAAAGCCGGTAAGTGAGGACTATACTGCTTATGTTTACAATTGAGGCCGAATTATTCTGGCGTCTTTTGTATGACTCAGGTGAAATCGTTACGGTTCCAGTACAGACTTGTTAGAACACTCTCTAATTGTGGTAATACTCTTATAATACGCAATTAGAGTTTCCAGAAATGATTAAAAACTTGGAAGATACACTTGAAATAAAAGTAAATAGATTCTTACTACATTTCCTGCCGTTCTTAATCACAGACATTACCAGTGGAAAGCCGTGGAATGACCAGAAAACTGATAATATTTACAATTCCGAGCACTTTAGGGAGCGTTTTCACTTGAATTTTCTTTATAATATTAGGAATTCTTGTTTATACAGCTCAAAATTTGTGTAGAAAGGCTGTAATTGAGGACTATACTGCTTATGTTTAAAATTGAGGCCGAATTATTCTGGCGTCTTTGGTATAACTCAGGTGAAATCCTTCCGGTTCCAGTACAGACTTGTAAGAACACTCTCTAATTTTGGTAATACTCTTATAATACGCAATTAGTGTCTCCAGAAATGATTAAAAGCTTGGAAGATACACTTGAAATAAAAGTAAATAGATTCTTACTACATTTCCTGCCGTTTTTAATCGCAGACATTACCCGTGGAAAGCCGTGATATGACCAGAAAACTGATAATATTTACAACTCCGGGCACTTTAGGGAGCGTATTCAGTTGAATTTGCTTTCAAATATTAGGAATTCTTGTTTATACAGCTTAAAATTTGTGTAGAAAGCCGGTAAGTGAGGACTATACTGCTTATGTTTACAATTGAGGCCGAATTATTTTGGCGTCTTTGGTATAACTCAGGTGAAATACTTACGGTTCCAGTACATACTTGTAAGAACATTCTCTACTTGTGGCAAAACTCTTAAAATACGCAATTAGAGTTTCCAGAAACGATTAGAAACTTGGAAGATACACATGAAATAAAAGTAAATAGATTCTAACTACATTTCCTGCCGTTTATAATCACAGACATTACCCGTGGAAAGCCGTGGAATGACCAGAAAACTGATAATATTTACAACTCCGGGCACTTTAGGGAGCGTTTTCAGTTGAATTTGCTTTCAAATATTAGGAATTCTTGTTTATACAGCTTATAATTTGTGTAGAAAGCCTGTAAGTGAGGACTATACTGCTTATGTTTACAATTGAGGCCTAATTATTCTGGCGTCTTCGGTATGACTCAGGTGAAATCCTTACGGTTCCAGTACATACTTGTAAGAACACTCTCTACTTGTGGTAAAACTCTTAAAATACGCAATTAGAGTTTCCAGAAACGATTAAAAACTTGGAAGATACACTTGAAATAAAAGTAAATAGATTCTTACTACATTTCCTGCCGTTCTTAATCACAGACATTACCAGTGGAAAGCCGTGGAATGACCAGAAAACTGATAATATTTACAACTCCGAGCACTTTAGGGAGCGTTTTCACTTGAATTTTCTTTATAATATTAGGAATTCTTGTTTATACAGCTCAAAATTTGTGTAGAAAGGCTGTAATTGAGGACTATACTGCTTATGTTTAAAATTGAGGCCGAATTATTCTAGCATCTTTTGTATGACTCAGGTGAAATCCTTCCGGTTCCAGTACAGACTTGTAAGAACACTCTCTAATTGTGGTAATACTCTTATAATACGCAAATAGAGTCTCCAGAAATGATTAAAATCTTGGAAGATACACTTGAAATAAAAGTAAATAGATTCTTACTGCATTTCCTGCCGTTTTTAATCACAGACATTACCCGTGGAAAGCCGTGAAATGACCGGAAAACTGATAATATTTACAACTCCGGGCACTTTAGGGAGCGTTTTCAGTTGAATTTGCTTTCAAATATTAGGAATTCTTGTTTATACAGCTTATAATTTGTGTAGAAAGCCTGTAAGTGAGGACTATACTGCTTATGTTTACAATTGAGGCCTAATTATTCTGGCGTCTTCGGTATGACTCAGGTGAAATACTTACGGTTCCAGTACATACTTGTAAGAACACTCTCTACTTGTGGTAAAACTCTTAAAATACGCAATTAGAGTTTCCAGAAACGATTAAAAACTTGGAAGATACACTTGAAATAAAAGTAAATAGATTCTTACTACATTTCCTGCCGTTCTTAATCACAGACATTACCAGTGGAAAGCCGTGGAATGACCAGAAAACTGATAATATTTACAACTCCGAGCACTTTAGGGAGCGTTTTCACTTGAATTTTCTTTATAATATTAGGAATTCTTGTTTATACAGCTCAAAATTTGTGTAGAAAGGCTGTAATTGAGGACTATACTGCTTATGTTTAAAATTGAGGCCGAATTATTCTAGCATCTTTTGTATGACTCAGGTGAAATCCTTCCGGTTCCAGTACAGACTTGTAAGAACACTCTCTAATTGTGGTAATACTCTTATAATACGCAATTAGAGTCTCCAGAAATGATTAAAATCTTGGAAGATACACTTGAAATAAAAGTAAATAGATTCTTACTACATTTCCTGCCGTTTTTAATCACAGACATTACCCGTGGAAAGCCGTGAAATGACCGGAAAACTGATAATATTTACAACTCCGGGCACTTTAGGGAGCGTTTTCAGTTGAATTTGCTTTCAAATATTAGGAATTCTTGTTTATACAGCTTAAAATTTGTGTAGAAAGCCTGTAAGTGAGGACTATACTGCTTATGTTTACAATTGAGGCCGAATTATTCTGGCGTCTTTGGTATAACTCAGGTGAAATACTTTCGGTTCCAGTACATACTTGTAAGAACACTCTCTACTTGTGGCAAAACTCTTAAAATACGCAATTAGAGTTTCTAGAAATGATTAGAAACTTGGAAGATACACATGAAATAAAAGTAAATAGATTCTAACTACATTTCCTGCCGTTTTTAATCACAGACATTACCCGTGGAAAGCCGTGTAATGACCAGAAAACTGATAATATTTACAACTCCGGGCACTTTAGGGAGCGTTTTCAGTTGAATTTGCTTTCAAATATTAGGAATTCTTGTTTATACAGCTTATAATTTGTGTAGAAAGCCTGTAAGTGAGGACTTTACTTCTTATGTTTACAATTGAGGCCGAATTATTCTGGCGTCTTTGGTATGACTCAGGTGAAATACTTACGGTTCCAGTACATACTTGTAAGAACACTCTCTACTTGTGGTAAAACTCTTAAAATACGCAATTAGAGTTTCCAGAAACGATTAGAAACTTGGAAGATACACATGAAATAAAAGTAAATAGATTCTAACTACATTTCCTGCCGTTTTTAATCACAGACATTACCCGTGGAAAGCCGTGGAATGACCAGAAAACTGATAATATTTAGAACTCCGGGCACTTTACGGAACGTTTTCACTTGAATTTGCTTTCAAATATTAGGAATTCTTGTTTATACAGCTTAAAATTTGTGTAGAAAGGCTGTAATTGAGGACTATACTGCTTATGTTTAAAATTGAGGCCGAATTATTCTAGCGTCTTTTGTATGACTCAGGTGAAATCCTTCCGGTTCCAGTACAGACTTGTAAGAACACTCTCTAATTGTGGTAATACTCTTATAATACGCAATTAGAGTCTCCAGAAATGATTAAAATCTTGGAAGATACACTTGAAATAAAAGTAAATAGATTCTTACTACATTTCCTGCCGTTTTTAATCACAGACATTACCAGTGGAAAGCCGTGGAATGACCAGAAAACTGATAATATTTACAACTCCGAGCACTTTAGGGAGCGTTTTCACTTGAATTTTCTTTATAATATTAGGAATTCTTGTTTATACAGCTCAAAATTTGTGTAGAAAGGCTGTAATTGAGGACTATACTGCTTATGTTTAAAATTGAGGCCGAATTATTCTAGCGTCTTTTGTATGACTCAGGTGAAATCCTTCCGGTTCCAGTACAGACTTGTAAGAACACTCTCTAATTGTGGTAATACTCTTATAATACGCAATTAGAGTCTCCAGAAATGATTAAAATCTTGGAAGATACACTTGAAATAAAAGTAAATAGATTCTTACTACATTTCCTGCCGTTTTTAATCACAGACATTACCCGTGGAAAGCCGTGAAATGACCGGAAAACTGATAATATTTACAACTCCGGGCACTTTAGGGAGCGTTTTCAGTTGAATTTGCTTTCAAATATTAGGAATTCTTGTTTATACAGCTTAAAATTTGTGTAGAAAGCCTGTAAGTGAGGACTATACTGCTTATATTTACAATTGAGGCCGAATTATTCTGGCGTCTTTGGTATAACTCAGGTGAAATACTTACGGTTCCAGTACATACTTGTAAGAACACTCTCTACTTGTGGCAAAACTCTTAAAATACGCAATTAGAGTTTCTAGAAACGATTAGAAACTTGGAAGATACACATGAAATAAAAGTAAATAGATTCTAACTACATTTCCTGCCGTTTTTAATCACAGACATTACCCGTGGAAAGCCGTGGAATGACCAGAAAACTGATAATATTAACAACTCCGGGCACTTTAGGGAGCGTTTTCAGTTGAATTTGCTTTCAAATATTAGGAATTCTTGTTTATACAGCTTATAATTTGTGTAGAAAGCCTGTAAGTGAGGACTATACTGCTTATGTTTACAATTGAGGCCGAATTATTCTGGCGTCTTTGGTATGACTCAGGTGAAATACTTACGGTTCCAGTACATACTTGTAAGAACACTCTCTACTTGTGGTAAAACTCTTAAAATACGCAATTAGAGTTTCCAGAAACGATTAGAAACTTGGAAGATACACATGAAATAAAAGTAAATAGATTCTAACTACATTTCCTGCCGTTTTTAATCACAGACATTACCCGTGGAAAGCCGTGGAATGACCAGAAAACTGATAATATTTACAACTCCGGGCACTTTACGGAGCGTTTTCACTTGAATTTGCTTTCAAATATTTGGAATTCTTGTTTATACAGCTTAAAATTTGTGTAGAAAGCCGGTAAGTGAGGACTATACTGCTTATGTTTACAATTGAGGCCGAATTATTCTGGCGTCTTTTGTATGACTCAGGTGAAATCCTTACGGTTCCAGTACAGACTTGTTAGAACACTCTCGAATTGTGGTAATACTCTTATAATACGCAATTAGAGTTTCCAGAAATGATTAAAAACTTGGAAGATACACTTGAAATAAAAGTAAATAGATTCTTACTACATTTCCTGCCGTTCTTAATCACAGACATTACCAGTGGAAAGCCGTGGAATGACCAGAAAACTGATAATATTTACAATTCCGAGCACTTTAGGGAGCGTTTTCACTTGAATTTTCTTTATAATATTAGGAATTCTTGTTTATACAGCTCAAAATTTGTGTAGAAAGGCTGTAATTGAGGACTATACTGCTTATGTTTAAAATTGAGGCCGAATTATTCTAGCGCCTTTGTATGACTCAGGTGAAATCCTTCCGGTTCCAGTACAGACTTGTAAGAACACTCTCTAATTTTGGTAATACTCTTATAATACGCAATTAGTGTCTCCAGAAATGATTAAAAGCTTGGAAGATACACTTGAAATAAAAGTAAATAGATTCTTACTACATTTCCTGCCGTTTTTAATCGCAGACATTACCCGTGGAAAGCCGTGATATGACCAGAAAATTGATAAAATTTACAACTCCGGGCACTTTAGGGAGCGTATTCAGTTGAATTTGCTTTCAAATATTAGGAATTCTTGTTTATACAGCTTAAAATTTGTGTAGAAAGCCTGTAAGTGAGGACTATACTGCTTATGTTTACAATTGAGGCCGAATTATTCTGGCGTCTTTGGTATAACTCAGGTGAAATACTTACGGTTCCAGTACATACTTGTAAGAACACTCTCTACTTGTGGCAAAACTCTTAAAATACGCAATTAAAGTTTCCAGAAACGATTAGAAACTTGGAAGATACACATGAAATAAAAGTAAATAGATTCTATCTACATTTCCTGCCGTTTTTAATCACAGACATTACCCGTGGAAAGCCGTGTAATGACCAGACTGATAATATTTACAACTCCGAGCACTTTAGGGAGCGTTTTCACTTGAATTTTCTTTATAATATTAGGAATTCTTGTTTATACAGCTCAAAATTTGTGTAGAAAGGCTGTAATTGAGGACTATACTGCTTATGTTTAAAATTGAGGCCGAATTATTCTAGCGTCTTTTGTATGACTCAGGTGAAATCCTTCCGATCCAGTACAGACTTGTAAGAACACTCTCTAATTGTGGTAATACTCTTATAATACGCAATTAGAGTCTCCAGAAATGATTAAAATCTTGGAAGATACACTTGAAATAAAAGTAAATAGATTCTTACTACATTTCCTGCCGTTTTTAATCACAGACATTACCCGTGGAAAGCCGTGAAATGACCGGAAAACTGATAATATTTACAACTCCGGGCACTTTAGGGAGCGTTTTCAGTTGAATTTGCTTTCAAATATTAGGAATTCTTGTTTATACAGCTTAAAATTTGTGTAGAAAGCCGGTAAGTGAGGACTATACTGCTTATGTTTACAATTGAGGCCGAATTATTTTGGCGTCTTTGGTATAACTCAGGTGAAATACTTACGGTTCCAGTACATACTTGTAAGAACATTCTCTACTTGTGGCAAAACTCTTAAAATACGCAATTAGAGTTTCCAGAAACGATTAGAAACTTGGAAGATACACATGAAATAAAAGTAAATAGATTCTAACTACATTTCCTGCCGTTTATAATCACAGACATTACCCGTGGAAAGCCGTGGAATGACCAGAAAACTGATAATATTTACAACTCCGGGCACTTTAGGGAGCGTTTTCAGTTGAATTTGCTTTCAAATATTAGGAATTCTTGTTTATACAGCTTATAATTTGTGTAGAAAGCCTGTAAGTGAGGACTATACTGCTTATGTTTACAATTGAGGCCTAATTATTCTGGCGTCTTCGGTATGACTCAGGTGAAATCCTTACGGTTCCAGTACATACTTGTAAGAACACTCTCTACTTGTGGTAAAACTCTTAAAATACGCAATTAGAGTTTCCAGAAACGATTAAAAACTTGGAAGATACACTTGAAATAAAAGTAAATAGATTCTTACTACATTTCCTGCCGTTCTTAATCACAGACATTACCAGTGGAAAGCCGTGGAATGACCAGAAAACTGATAATATTTACAACTCCGAGCACTTTAGGGAGCGTTTTCACTTGAATTTTCTTTATAATATTAGGAATTCTTGTTTATACAGCTCAAAATTTGTGTAGAAAGGCTGTAATTGAGGACTATACTGCTTATGTTTAAAATTGAGGCCGAATTATTCTAGCATCTTTTGTATGACTCAGGTGAAATCCTTCCGGTTCCAGTACAGACTTGTAAGAACACTCTCTAATTGTGGTAATACTCTTATAATACGCAAATAGAGTCTCCAGAAATGATTAAAATCTTGGAAGATACACTTGAAATAAAAGTAAATAGATTCTTACTGCATTTCCTGCCGTTTTTAATCACAGACATTACCCGTGGAAAGCCGTGAAATGACCGGAAAACTGATAATATTTACAACTCCGGGCACTTTAGGGAGCGTTTTCAGTTGAATTTGCTTTCAAATATTAGGAATTCTTGTTTATACAGCTTATAATTTGTGTAGAAAGCCTGTAAGTGAGGACTATACTGCTTATGTTTACAATTGAGGCCTAATTATTCTGGCGTCTTCGGTATGACTCAGGTGAAATACTTACGGTTCCAGTACATACTTGTAAGAACACTCTCTACTTGTGGTAAAACTCTTAAAATACGCAATTAGAGTTTCCAGAAACGATTAAAAACTTGGAAGATACACTTGAAATAAAAGTAAATAGATTCTTACTACATTTCCTGCCGTTCTTAATCACAGACATTACCAGTGGAAAGCCGTGGAATGACCAGAAAACTGATAATATTTACAACTCCGAGCACTTTAGGGAGCGTTTTCACTTGAATTTTCTTTATAATATTAGGAATTCTTGTTTATACAGCTCAAAATTTGTGTAGAAAGGCTGTAATTGAGGACTATACTGCTTATGTTTAAAATTGAGGCCGAATTATTCTAGCATCTTTTGTATGACTCAGGTGAAATCCTTCCGGTTCCAGTACAGACTTGTAAGAACACTCTCTAATTGTGGTAATACTCTTATAATACGCAATTAGAGTCTCCAGAAATGATTAAAATCTTGGAAGATACACTTGAAATAAAAGTAAATAGATTCTTACTACATTTCCTGCCGTTTTTAATCACAGACATTACCCGTGGAAAGCCGTGAAATGACCGGAAAACTGATAATATTTACAACTCCGGGCACTTTAGGGAGCGTTTTCAGTTGAATTTGCTTTCAAATATTAGGAATTCTTGTTTATACAGCTTAAAATTTGTGTAGAAAGCCTGTAAGTGAGGACTATACTGCTTATGTTTACAATTGAGGCCGAATTATTCTGGCGTCTTTGGTATAACTCAGGTGAAATACTTTCGGTTCCAGTACATACTTGTAAGAACACTCTCTACTTGTGGCAAAACTCTTAAAATACGCAATTAGAGTTTCTAGAAATGATTAGAAACTTGGAAGATACACATGAAATAAAAGTAAATAGATTCTAACTACATTTCCTGCCGTTTTTAATCACAGACATTACCCGTGGAAAGCCGTGTAATGACCAGAAAACTGATAATATTTACAACTCCGGGCACTTTAGGGAGCGTTTTCAGTTGAATTTGCTTTCAAATATTAGGAATTCTTGTTTATACAGCTTATAATTTGTGTAGAAAGCCTGTAAGTGAGGACTTTACTTCTTATGTTTACAATTGAGGCCGAATTATTCTGGCGTCTTTGGTATGACTCAGGTGAAATACTTACGGTTCCAGTACATACTTGTAAGAACACTCTCTACTTGTGGTAAAACTCTTAAAATACGCAATTAGAGTTTCCAGAAACGATTAGAAACTTGGAAGATACACATGAAATAAAAGTAAATAGATTCTAACTACATTTCCTGCCGTTTTTAATCACAGACATTACCCGTGGAAAGCCGTGGAATGACCAGAAAACTGATAATATTTAGAACTCCGGGCACTTTACGGAACGTTTTCACTTGAATTTGCTTTCAAATATTAGGAATTCTTGTTTATACAGCTTAAAATTTGTGTAGAAAGGCTGTAATTGAGGACTATACTGCTTATGTTTAAAATTGAGGCCGAATTATTCTAGCGTCTTTTGTATGACTCAGGTGAAATCCTTCCGGTTCCAGTACAGACTTGTAAGAACACTCTCTAATTGTGGTAATACTCTTATAATACGCAATTAGAGTCTCCAGAAATGATTAAAATCTTGGAAGATACACTTGAAATAAAAGTAAATAGATTCTTACTACATTTCCTGCCGTTTTTAATCACAGACATTACCAGTGGAAAGCCGTGGAATGACCAGAAAACTGATAATATTTACAACTCCGAGCACTTTAGGGAGCGTTTTCACTTGAATTTTCTTTATAATATTAGGAATTCTTGTTTATACAGCTCAAAATTTGTGTAGAAAGGCTGTAATTGAGGACTATACTGCTTATGTTTAAAATTGAGGCCGAATTATTCTAGCGTCTTTTGTATGACTCAGGTGAAATCCTTCCGGTTCCAGTACAGACTTGTAAGAACACTCTCTAATTGTGGTAATACTCTTATAATACGCAATTAGAGTCTCCAGAAATGATTAAAATCTTGGAAGATACACTTGAAATAAAAGTAAATAGATTCTTACTACATTTCCTGCCGTTTTTAATCACAGACATTACCCGTGGAAAGCCGTGAAATGACCGGAAAACTGATAATATTTACAACTCCGGGCACTTTAGGGAGCGTTTTCAGTTGAATTTGCTTTCAAATATTAGGAATTCTTGTTTATACAGCTTAAAATTTGTGTAGAAAGCCTGTAAGTGAGGACTATACTGCTTATATTTACAATTGAGGCCGAATTATTCTGGCGTCTTTGGTATAACTCAGGTGAAATACTTACGGTTCCAGTACATACTTGTAAGAACACTCTCTACTTGTGGCAAAACTCTTAAAATACGCAATTAGAGTTTCTAGAAACGATTAGAAACTTGGAAGATACACATGAAATAAAAGTAAATAGATTCTAACTACATTTCCTGCCGTTTTTAATCACAGACATTACCCGTGGAAAGCCGTGGAATGACCAGAAAACTGATAATATTAACAACTCCGGGCACTTTAGGGAGCGTTTTCAGTTGAATTTGCTTTCAAATATTAGGAATTCTTGTTTATACAGCTTATAATTTGTGTAGAAAGCCTGTAAGTGAGGACTATACTGCTTATGTTTACAATTGAGGCCGAATTATTCTGGCGTCTTTGGTATGACTCAGGTGAAATACTTACGGTTCCAGTACATACTTGTAAGAACACTCTCTACTTGTGGTAAAACTCTTAAAATACGCAATTAGAGTTTCCAGAAACGATTAGAAACTTGGAAGATACACATGAAATAAAAGTAAATAGATTCTAACTACATTTCCTGCCGTTTTTAATCACAGACATTACCCGTGGAAAGCCGTGGAATGACCAGAAAACTGATAATATTTACAACTCCGGGCACTTTACGGAGCGTTTTCACTTGAATTTGCTTTCAAATATTTGGAATTCTTGTTTATACAGCTTAAAATTTGTGTAGAAAGCCGGTAAGTGAGGACTATACTGCTTATGTTTACAATTGAGGCCGAATTATTCTGGCGTCTTTTGTATGACTCAGGTGAAATCCTTACGGTTCCAGTACAGACTTGTTAGAACACTCTCGAATTGTGGTAATACTCTTATAATACGCAATTAGAGTTTCCAGAAATGATTAAAAACTTGGAAGATACACTTGAAATAAAAGTAAATAGATTCTTACTACATTTCCTGCCGTTCTTAATCACAGACATTACCAGTGGAAAGCCGTGGAATGACCAGAAAACTGATAATATTTACAATTCCGAGCACTTTAGGGAGCGTTTTCACTTGAATTTTCTTTATAATATTAGGAATTCTTGTTTATACAGCTCAAAATTTGTGTAGAAAGGCTGTAATTGAGGACTATACTGCTTATGTTTAAAATTGAGGCCGAATTATTCTAGCGCCTTTGTATGACTCAGGTGAAATCCTTCCGGTTCCAGTACAGACTTGTAAGAACACTCTCTAATTTTGGTAATACTCTTATAATACGCAATTAGTGTCTCCAGAAATGATTAAAAGCTTGGAAGATACACTTGAAATAAAAGTAAATAGATTCTTACTACATTTCCTGCCGTTTTTAATCGCAGACATTACCCGTGGAAAGCCGTGATATGACCAGAAAATTGATAAAATTTACAACTCCGGGCACTTTAGGGAGCGTATTCAGTTGAATTTGCTTTCAAATATTAGGAATTCTTGTTTATACAGCTTAAAATTTGTGTAGAAAGCCTGTAAGTGAGGACTATACTGCTTATGTTTACAATTGAGGCCGAATTATTCTGGCGTCTTTGGTATAACTCAGGTGAAATACTTACGGTTCCAGTACATACTTGTAAGAACACTCTCTACTTGTGGCAAAACTCTTAAAATACGCAATTAAAGTTTCCAGAAACGATTAGAAACTTGGAAGATACACATGAAATAAAAGTAAATAGATTCTATCTACATTTCCTGCCGTTTTTAATCACAGACATTACCCGTGGAAAGCCGTGTAATGACCAGACTGATAATATTTACAACTCCGAGCACTTTAGGGAGCGTTTTCACTTGAATTTTCTTTATAATATTAGGAATTCTTGTTTATACAGCTCAAAATTTGTGTAGAAAGGCTGTAATTGAGGACTATACTGCTTATGTTTAAAATTGAGGCCGAATTATTCTAGCGTCTTTTGTATGACTCAGGTGAAATCCTTCCGATCCAGTACAGACTTGTAAGAACACTCTCTAATTGTGGTAATACTCTTATAATACGCAATTAGAGTCTCCAGAAATGATTAAAATCTTGGAAGATACACTTGAAATAAAAGTAAATAGATTCTTACTACATTTCCTGCCGTTTTTAATCACAGACATTACCCGTGGAAAGCCGTGAAATGACCGGAAAACTGATAATATTTACAACTCCGGGCACTTTAGGGAGCGTTTTCAGTTGAATTTGCTTTCAAATATTAGGAATTCTTGTTTATACAGCTTAAAATTTGTGTAGAAAGCCTGTAAGTGAGGACTATACTGCTTATATTTACAATTGAGGCCGAATTATTCTGGCGTCTTTGGTATAACTCAGGTGAAATACTTACGGTTCCAGTACATACTTGTAAGAACACTCTCTACTTGTGGCAAAACTCTTAAAATACGCAATTAGAGTTTCTAGAAACGATTAGA
The DNA here is from genome assembly GCF_964212035.1 of Myotis nattereri. NCBI lineage: Eukaryota > Metazoa > Chordata > Mammalia > Chiroptera > Vespertilionidae > Myotis > Myotis nattereri. The sequence goes on along the minus strand of NW_027669601.1, from coordinate 7,971 downwards.
AACTTGGAAGATACACATGAAATAAAAGTAAATAGATTCTAACTACATTTCCTGCCGTTTTTAATCACAGACATTACCCGTGGAAAGCCGTGGAATGACCAGAAAACTGATAATATTAACAACTCCGGGCACTTTAGGGAGCGTTTTCAGTTGAATTTGCTTTCAAATATTAGGAATTCTTGTTTATACAGCTTATAATTTGTGTAGAAAGCCTGTAAGTGAGGACTATACTGCTTATGTTTACAATTGAGGCCGAATTATTCTGGCGTCTTTGGTATGACTCAGGTGAAATACTTACGGTTCCAGTACATACTTGTAAGAACACTCTCTACTTGTGGTAAAACTCTTAAAATACGCAATTAGAGTTTCCAGAAACGATTAGAAACTTGGAAGATACACATGAAATAAAAGTAAATAGATTCTAACTACATTTCCTGCCGTTTTTAATCACAGACATTACCCGTGGAAAGCCGTGGAATGACCAGAAAACTGATAATATTTACAACTCCGGGCACTTTACGGAGCGTTTTCACTTGAATTTGCTTTCAAATATTTGGAATTCTTGTTTATACAGCTTAAAATTTGTGTAGAAAGCCGGTAAGTGAGGACTATACTGCTTATGTTTACAATTGAGGCCGAATTATTCTGGCGTCTTTTGTATGACTCAGGTGAAATCCTTACGGTTCCAGTACAGACTTGTTAGAACACTCTCGAATTGTGGTAATACTCTTATAATACGCAATTAGAGTTTCCAGAAATGATTAAAAACTTGGAAGATACACTTGAAATAAAAGTAAATAGATTCTTACTACATTTCCTGCCGTTCTTAATCACAGACATTACCAGTGGAAAGCCGTGGAATGACCAGAAAACTGATAATATTTACAATTCCGAGCACTTTAGGGAGCGTTTTCACTTGAATTTTCTTTATAATATTAGGAATTCTTGTTTATACAGCTCAAAATTTGTGTAGAAAGGCTGTAATTGAGGACTATACTGCTTATGTTTAAAATTGAGGCCGAATTATTCTAGCGCCTTTGTATGACTCAGGTGAAATCCTTCCGGTTCCAGTACAGACTTGTAAGAACACTCTCTAATTTTGGTAATACTCTTATAATACGCAATTAGTGTCTCCAGAAATGATTAAAAGCTTGGAAGATACACTTGAAATAAAAGTAAATAGATTCTTACTACATTTCCTGCCGTTTTTAATCGCAGACATTACCCGTGGAAAGCCGTGATATGACCAGAAAATTGATAAAATTTACAACTCCGGGCACTTTAGGGAGCGTATTCAGTTGAATTTGCTTTCAAATATTAGGAATTCTTGTTTATACAGCTTAAAATTTGTGTAGAAAGCCTGTAAGTGAGGACTATACTGCTTATGTTTACAATTGAGGCCGAATTATTCTGGCGTCTTTGGTATAACTCAGGTGAAATACTTACGGTTCCAGTACATACTTGTAAGAACACTCTCTACTTGTGGCAAAACTCTTAAAATACGCAATTAAAGTTTCCAGAAACGATTAGAAACTTGGAAGATACACATGAAATAAAAGTAAATAGATTCTATCTACATTTCCTGCCGTTTTTAATCACAGACATTACCCGTGGAAAGCCGTGTAATGACCAGACTGATAATATTTACAACTCCGAGCACTTTAGGGAGCGTTTTCACTTGAATTTTCTTTATAATATTAGGAATTCTTGTTTATACAGCTCAAAATTTGTGTAGAAAGGCTGTAATTGAGGACTATACTGCTTATGTTTAAAATTGAGGCCGAATTATTCTAGCGTCTTTTGTATGACTCAGGTGAAATCCTTCCGATCCAGTACAGACTTGTAAGAACACTCTCTAATTGTGGTAATACTCTTATAATACGCAATTAGAGTCTCCAGAAATGATTAAAATCTTGGAAGATACACTTGAAATAAAAGTAAATAGATTCTTACTACATTTCCTGCCGTTTTTAATCACAGACATTACCCGTGGAAAGCCGTGAAATGACCGGAAAACTGATAATATTTACAACTCCGGGCACTTTAGGGAGCGTTTTCAGTTGAATTTGCTTTCAAATATTAGGAATTCTTGTTTATACAGCTTAAAATTTGTGTAGAAAGCCTGTAAGTGAGGACTATACTGCTTATATTTACAATTGAGGCCGAATTATTCTGGCGTCTTTGGTATAACTCAGGTGAAATACTTACGGTTCCAGTACATACTTGTAAGAACACTCTCTACTTGTGGCAAAACTCTTAAAATACGCAATTAGAGTTTCTAGAAACGATTAGAAACTTGGAAGATACACATGAAATAAAAGTAAATAGATTCTAACTACATTTCCTGCCGTTTTTAATCACAGACATTACCCGTGGAAAGCCGTGGAATGACCAGAAAACTGATAATATTAACAACTCCGGGCACTTTAGGGAGCGTTTTCAGTTGAATTTGCTTTCAAATATTAGGAATTCTTGTTTATACAGCTTATAATTTGTGTAGAAAGCCTGTAAGTGAGGACTATACTGCTTATGTTTACAATTGAGGCCGAATTATTCTGGCGTCTTTGGTATGACTCAGGTGAAATACTTACGGTTCCAGTACATACTTGTAAGAACACTCTCTACTTGTGGTAAAACTCTTAAAATACGCAATTAGAGTTTCCAGAAACGATTAGAAACTTGGAAGATACACATGAAATAAAAGTAAATAGATTCTAACTACATTTCCTGCCGTTTTTAATCACAGACATTACCCGTGGAAAGCCGTGGAATGACCAGAAAACTGATAATATTTACAACTCCGGGCACTTTACGGAGCGTTTTCACTTGAATTTGCTTTCAAATATTTGGAATTCTTGTTTATACAGCTTAAAATTTGTGTAGAAAGCCGGTAAGTGAGGACTATACTGCTTATGTTTACAATTGAGGCCGAATTATTCTGGCGTCTTTTGTATGACTCAGGTGAAATCCTTACGGTTCCAGTACAGACTTGTTAGAACACTCTCGAATTGTGGTAATACTCTTATAATACGCAATTAGAGTTTCCAGAAATGATTAAAAACTTGGAAGATACACTTGAAATAAAAGTAAATAGATTCTTACTACATTTCCTGCCGTTCTTAATCACAGACATTACCAGTGGAAAGCCGTGGAATGACCAGAAAACTGATAATATTTACAATTCCGAGCACTTTAGGGAGCGTTTTCACTTGAATTTTCTTTATAATATTAGGAATTCTTGTTTATACAGCTCAAAATTTGTGTAGAAAGGCTGTAATTGAGGACTATACTGCTTATGTTTAAAATTGAGGCCGAATTATTCTAGCGCCTTTGTATGACTCAGGTGAAATCCTTCCGGTTCCAGTACAGACTTGTAAGAACACTCTCTAATTTTGGTAATACTCTTATAATACGCAATTAGTGTCTCCAGAAATGATTAAAAGCTTGGAAGATACACTTGAAATAAAAGTAAATAGATTCTTACTACATTTCCTGCCGTTTTTAATCGCAGACATTACCCGTGGAAAGCCGTGATATGACCAGAAAATTGATAAAATTTACAACTCCGGGCACTTTAGGGAGCGTATTCAGTTGAATTTGCTTTCAAATATTAGGAATTCTTGTTTATACAGCTTAAAATTTGTGTAGAAAGCCTGTAAGTGAGGACTATACTGCTTATGTTTACAATTGAGGCCGAATTATTCTGGCGTCTTTGGTATAACTCAGGTGAAATACTTACGGTTCCAGTACATACTTGTAAGAACACTCTCTACTTGTGGCAAAACTCTTAAAATACGCAATTAAAGTTTCCAGAAACGATTAGAAACTTGGAAGATACACATGAAATAAAAGTAAATAGATTCTATCTACATTTCCTGCCGTTTTTAATCACAGACATTACCCGTGGAAAGCCGTGTAATGACCAGACTGATAATATTTACAACTCCGAGCACTTTAGGGAGCGTTTTCACTTGAATTTTCTTTATAATATTAGGAATTCTTGTTTATACAGCTCAAAATTTGTGTAGAAAGGCTGTAATTGAGGACTATACTGCTTATGTTTAAAATTGAGGCCGAATTATTCTAGCGTCTTTTGTATGACTCAGGTGAAATCCTTCCGATCCAGTACAGACTTGTAAGAACACTCTCTAATTGTGGTAATACTCTTATAATACGCAATTAGAGTTTCCAGAAATGATTAAAATCTTGGAAGATACACTTGAAATAAAAGTAAATAGATTCTTACTACATTTCCTGCCGTTCTTAATCACAGACATTACCAGTGGAAAGCCGTGGAATGACCAGAAAACTGATAATATTTACAACTCCGCGCAATTTAGGGAGCGTTTTCAATTGAATTTGCTTTCAAATATTAGGAATTCTTGTTTATACAGCTTAAAATTTGTGTAGAAAGCCGGTAAGTGAGGACTATACTGCTTATGTTTACAATTGAGGCCTAATTATTCTGGCGTCTTTGGTATGACTCAGGTGAAATCTTTACGGTTCCAGTACATAGTTGTAAGAACACACTCTACTTGTGGTAAAACTCTTAAAATACGCAATTAGAGTTTCCAGAAACGATTAGAAACTTGGAAGATACACTTGAAATAAAAGTAAATAGATTCTAACTACATTTCCTGCCGTTTTTAATCACAGACATTACCCGTGGAAAGCCGTGGAATGACCAGAAAACTGATAATATTTACAACTCCGGGCACTTTACGGAGCGTTTTCACTTGAAATTGCTTTCAAATATTTGGAATTCTTGTTTATACAGCTTAAAATTTGTGTAGAAAGCCGGTAAGTGAGGACTATACTGCTTATGTTTACAATTGAGGCCGAATTATTCTGGCGTCTTTTGTATGACTCAGGTGAAATCCTTACGGTTCCAGTACAGACTTGTTAGAACACTCTCGAATTGTGGTAATACTCTTATAATACGCAATTAGAGTTTCCAGAAATGATTAAAAACTTGGAAGATACACTTGAAATAAAAGTAAATAGATTCTTACTACATTTCCTGCCGTTCTTAATCACAGACATTACCAGTGGAAAGCCGTGGAATGACCAGAAAACTGATAATATTTACAATTCCGAGCACTTTAGGGAGCGTTTTCACTTGAATTTTCTTTATAATATTAGGAATTCTTGTTTATACAGCTCAAAATTTGTGTAGAAAGGCTGTAATTGAGGACTATACTGCTTATGTTTAAAATTGAGGCCGAATTATTCTAGCGCCTTTGTATGACTCAGGTGAAATCCTTCCGGTTCCAGTACAGACTTGTAAGAACACTCTCTAATTTTGGTAATACTCTTATAATACGCAATTAGTGTCTCCAGAAATGATTAAAAGCTTGGAAGATACACTTGAAATAAAAGTAAATAGATTCTTACTACATTTCCTGCCGTTTTTAATCGCAGACATTACCCGTGGAAAGCCGTGATATGACCAGAAAATTGATAAAATTTACAACTCCGGGCACTTTAGGGAGCGTATTCAGTTGAATTTGCTTTCAAATATTAGGAATTCTTGTTTATACAGCTTAAAATTTGTGTAGAAAGCCTGTAAGTGAGGACTATACTGCTTATGTTTACAATTGAGGCCGAATTATTCTGGCGTCTTTGGTATAACTCAGGTGAAATACTTACGGTTCCAGTACATACTTGTAAGAACACTCTCTACTTGTGGCAAAACTCTTAAAATACGCAATTAAAGTTTCCAGAAACGATTAGAAACTTGGAAGATACACATGAAATAAAAGTAAATAGATTCTATCTACATTTCCTGCCGTTTTTAATCACAGACATTACCCGTGGAAAGCCGTGTAATGACCAGACTGATAATATTTACAACTCCGAGCACTTTAGGGAGCGTTTTCACTTGAATTTTCTTTATAATATTAGGAATTCTTGTTTATACAGCTCAAAATTTGTGTAGAAAGGCTGTAATTGAGGACTATACTGCTTATGTTTAAAATTGAGGCCGAATTATTCTAGCGTCTTTTGTATGACTCAGGTGAAATCCTTCCGATCCAGTACAGACTTGTAAGAACACTCTCTAATTGTGGTAATACTCTTATAATACGCAATTAGAGTTTCCAGAAATGATTAAAATCTTGGAAGATACACTTGAAATAAAAGTAAATAGATTCTTACTACATTTCCTGCCGTTCTTAATCACAGACATTACCAGTGGAAAGCCGTGGAATGACCAGAAAACTGATAATATTTACAACTCCGCGCAATTTAGGGAGCGTTTTCAATTGAATTTGCTTTCAAATATTAGGAATTCTTGTTTATACAGCTTAAAATTTGTGTAGAAAGCCGGTAAGTGAGGACTATACTGCTTATGTTTACAATTGAGGCCTAATTATTCTGGCGTCTTTGGTATGACTCAGGTGAAATCTTTACGGTTCCAGTACATAGTTGTAAGAACACACTCTACTTGTGGTAAAACTCTTAAAATACGCAATTAGAGTTTCCAGAAACGATTAGAAACTTGGAAGATACACTTGAAATAAAAGTAAATAGATTCTAACTACATTTCCTGCCGTTTTTAATCACAGACATTACCCGTGGAAAGCCGTGGAATGACCAGAAAACTGATAATATTTACAACTCCGGGCACTTTACGGAGCGTTTTCACTTGAAATTGCTTTCAAATATTAGGAATTCTTGTTTATACAGCTTAAAATTTGTGTAGAAAGCCGGTAAGTGAGGACTATACTGCTTATGTTTACAATTGAGGCCGAATTATTCTGGCGTCTTTTGTATGACTCAGGTGAAATCCTTACGGTTCCAGTACAGACTTGTAAGAACACTCTCTACTTGTGGTAAAACTCTTAAAATACGCAATTAGAGTTTCCAGAAACGATTAGAAACTTGGAAGATACACTTGAAATAAAAGTAAATAGATTCTTACTACATTTCCTGCCGTTCTTAATCACAGACATTACCAGTGGAAAGCCGTGGAATGACCAGAAAACTGATAATATTTACAACTCCGAGCACTTTAGGGAGCGTTTTCACTTGAATTTTTTTTATAATATTAGGAATTCTTGTTTATACAGCTCAAAATTTGTGTAGAAAGGCTGTAATTGAGGACTATACTGCTTATGTTTAAAATTGAGGCCGAATTATTCTACCATCTTTTGTATGACTCAGGTGAAATCCTTCCGGTTCCAGTACAGACTTGTAAGAACACTCTCTAATTGTGGTAATACTCTTATAATACGCAATTAGATTCTCCAGAAATGATTAAAATCTTGGAAGATACACTTGAAATAAAAGTAAATAGATTCTTACTACATTTCCTGCCGTTTTTAATCACAGACATTACCCGTGGAAAGCTGTGAAATGATCGGAAAACTGATAATATTTACAACTCCGCGCAATTTAGGGAGCGTTTTCAGTTGAATTTGCTTTCAAATATTAGGAATTCTTGTTTATACAGCTTAAAATTTGTGTAGAAAGCCGGTAAGTGAGGACTATACTGCTTATGTTTACAATTGAGGCCTAATTATTCTGGCGTCTTTGGTATAACTCAGGTGAAATACTTACGGTTCCAGTACATACTTGTAAGAACACTCTCCACTTGTGGCAAAACTCTTAAAATACGCAATTAGAGTTTCCAGAAACGATTAGAAACTTGGAAGATACACTTGAAATAAAAGTAAATAGATTCTATCTACATTTCCTGCCGTTTTTAATCACAGACATTACCCGTGGAAAGCCGTGTAATGACCAGAAAACTGATAATATTTACAACTCCGGGCACTTTAGGGAGCGTTTTCAGTTGAATTTGCTTTCAAATATTAGGAATTCTTGTTTATACAGCTCAAAATTTGTGTAGAAAGGCTGTAATTGAGGACTATACTGCTTATGTTTAAAATTGAGGCCGAATTATTCTAGCGTCTTTTGTATGACTCAGGTGAAATCCTTCCGGTTCCAGTACAGACTTATAAGAACACT
>NW_027669602.1:0-65566 GCF_964212035.1 Myotis nattereri | reverse complement strand
CCCAGTGGGGCTGGGACCTCCCGACTGAGCTCAGAACCTCCATCCTTGTGGGATTCACGGTCATGCCGCTGACATGGATATCCTTCCTTCTCCCACCCAGTGTGCAGCTGAGCGAACTGGTAACCTGCATGAGTCCTGCAGGATGCAGGCCCTCCAGGAAGGCACCTCGGAGAAGGTGGCCATGGCCATGGTACCAGCTTTCCCGGGGGGAATCGTCCCCCACGTCTCCACGCTGGCCTGCTCCAGAGCCCAACGGTTCCTGGACGAGCTTCTAACTAGGTGAGCACACACTCGTGACTCTGCCCACTGCTAGCTGTGAGGTATGAAAACATCACCACATCTTCCCGAGTCTCAGGATGCTCCTCTGACAGTGGGCTGCTGTGGGGGGAACCTCATAGCACTACTGTGGGGACAAGCCAGGGCAGGTCTCACCTGCTCCCTGGCTCTGCAGACAGGGAAGCTGGATGTGCGGCGCTTATTGGTGGCAACTCTTTCACTCTGTCCCACGGAAAGAACTATGACACACCCATCAGCGGCCTGTGGCATCAGAGGTTGGAAAAGCACATGCAAAGCAACCTGTTAAGCAGTGTGAGATTTCACCTAGCCGGTCCTGGAACTTGGTGTAGCCACACTTGGGATTTCTGGGGAGAGCACGGGCCCAGGCACACTCAGATGTATGGCATGCTTCTGGTTGGAGTTTCTTTACTCGACAATGTGCACGCACTTGTGGAGACACTTAGCCTGACTCAAGGAATGAAGCAGACACAATCCCTGGGACTCAGTTGTGGGCATTGGGTCCAGCAGTCACGCTCTCCATCATTCGCAGGTCGTGTCCACCATCCATCAGGGCTGATGCAATCAGAGTGATTTTTCCATCTGGAGGCACACATGCTTACAATGACCGCGCTGACACACCGCAGGACCAAGTCATAAAGTGAGTGGTCTCCGGGTCCAGAAGGAGGGCCCCCAGAGTCAGCATCGTGGGGACTGTGATGGGTGGGGGGTGGAGAGTGCCTGGCAGAACCCTAATCTTATACATCATCTGATTCCCAAGAAAGGCCTGGGCTCTGGAGTCTTCTATTCCAGGAGGACAGGAGTTAAAGATGACAGTGGGTGGGGTCCCGGGCCTTGTAGACCCAGAGGAGACGCTGTGCTGAGTTGTCCCTCACAGTCCCCTCCCACCCCCCACAGACCCACCCGCTCTGCCTGCCCTTCTCCATATCCATCTCCCCTGACCACGGTGGCCAGGCTCAGAACAGGCCTGTGGTGAGCAGGCTGCTCACAAATCTGTCTCAGTCCTCAGCCCAGATGCCCAGGGCTTGGAGGGTGGGGGTGGGCAGTGCACTGGACCTTCAGGAGAGCTGCCAGTGGGAAGAAGAGTCTCACACAGACTCCATGTTGAACCTGCTGGATCCCACAACTGCTACAACCAGGACAGCCACACTGGGGCCGGGGGTGGCATGGGGCTGTCCCCTGGCTGGGCAAGGGGGGGCCTGCATAGAGGCTCAGATCTAAACAAGTGTGCCATGGGAGGGCAGAGTGGAAGGAAAGACCAGGACTCAGAATCTGCTGCCCACCTGCCTCTCCCCAGGGCCTTTGCTGCGATGGTGGGGACCTGGCTGGACCACGTCCAGGGTTTGGGGCAGCGCCTTCCTTTCGCCTGCTTCGAGGTAGAGCAGGTCTTGGTGCCCGTCAACTCCCCTGCCTCACACCTGGTGGGCCACGCCCAAAATCTATGGTTGGCGCTGCAGCACCTTGAGCCCACCGAGGCAACTCAACAAGGTGAGGCGGAATGATCATCCGGGCAGATCATCGGGGGAGGGCAGGCTCATGGGCTGGAGTTCCCTTAAAGGCGGTGGCATCTTTCCTGTCTGCACTAAGTCACAGGAAAGCCAGGAGTGTGAGTCAATGTGTCTCTTTCTCCTGCTCCAGGTCCACGCCCAGAGCTCCAGAGCTGTCCGGAGGCAGAGGAAGGGCCCGCTCAGGGGCCAGAGCCTGGTCCAACGAGAGGCCCTGCCCTGGCCAGGCTTGGCCCGAGGCAGTACCTGAAGCCATTATGGAGCCAGCTACTGGCTGCGCTGGAAGCCTTCTCTCGTGCTATCAGAAGAGTTCTAGGCGATTATCTTAAATAATTCAGAGGAATACATCCCAACTGTACATTTATAATAGTAAATAAGGATAATTTCTAAAAGTACCTACCTATTTATGTAGACTATTTCCCATTCAGTTAAATACTCCTTTTGAATAAATAAGTTTGTTTATTAAAAACATGTGTAGACCATGTCTTCTCCCGTACATATACATAGTTCCATACACACACACACACACACACACATGCACGTACACATATATGCTGACATGGAAGGTGCTCACTGTATAATACAGTTTTAAAATAAGTTTTGAAACATTTAATTTCCTCTGATAACTACGTATACACTGATAAAATGGGGAAATAAAATCTGGAAATATATACACCAGAATGTTCACACTGGTGAACTGTCAGCAGTGAAACTACCAGAAGTGACAGTTTCTTCTCATTTTGCTTCATGTATAGGTTCTGGTTGACACAAGGATCATACCTCCAAGATATAGACAGACAGTAGAGAGAGGAAGGGAGAGGCAGAGAACACAGATGAGAGGCGCACCAGCCGCCTCCTGCCCACCCCCGTGACATGGAATTGACCACAAAACCCTGCCATGTGCCCTCCCTGGGAACAGATCCAGAAACTTTCAGTGCAAGGGGAGAGGCCAATCCAATGAGCCCCATCAGCTGGGGTTAGACTCAGTATATATTTTAACAATACACTTTGATTGATTTCAGGGCGGGACAAAGGGCGAGACAGAAACGTGAACCATGAGAGACAAACATGGATAGGTTGCCTCCTTCACGACCCCTATTGGTGATCCAGTCTGCAACCCAGGCCTGTGCCCTGACCCGGAATCAAACCAACTGTGCACTCCTGCCTGCTTCACAGACGGACGCTCGACCACCGTGCAACACTGGCCAGAGTCAATCATATCTTTCTAAACTTTCCCAAGTGCCAATTTGTGTCCTGAAATGGTCTCAGGAAAGGAAAAATTACTTAATGGGGGGCATTCTACTTCCCTCGCCGTTTAGCTGCATTTGCTATTTGGCCAGAAACAACCAGTAGACTAGCTCTCAACCATACTTAAAATCACTAGGGATAGCAAGAGCATTGCTTTGGTTGCAACAGGAGTAACTCAAAACAACTCCCTCCACTAAACACTTCCTGAATCATTTCCCTTCCTCCATGAGCCCAGTATTTAACTCACCAGTCAAACTCAGCTTAGGGAGAGGCAATGGTTCCACTGGAACAGGACAGTACGGAAACAAGGTACACAGCCCTGGTTCTACCCGAGGGGCCATAGTTCACTGACACCACCACTGGAACAATCTATAATTAAAATGAAAACCACCATGTCAGAAAATTCTAAGCAGAAAAGGACAAAGGAATGCCACTGGTGAGTATTTCAAAAGGAGGCACGCTGTGCAAGAGGGATCCATTCAGTGCTGTGGCCCAATCATCCAAAGCTCATCGTTCTCATGTGAGCAGTACTCTTGCTCTGAGGGGAGACACATTTCCTTTCTTTCATTTCATATTTGCTTTCAAGGAAAACCACAATACACCAAGCCAACACTCCTCAGGTATCCAACAAGAGAAACCTAAATGTCTCAGTGAATTTTAAGTTTTACTAAATTTGACTTAAGAAAAGGTTTCATTTTAAATTGATATGTGGCTGCCCGACTGGCGTGGCTCAGTGCTTGAGCGTGGACCCCGGAACTAAGAGATCCCCGATTCATTCCCAGTCAGGGCCCGTACTGGGGTTGCGCGCTAGGAGCTATGGGACTGATGATGCTCTCTCATCATGGATGTTTCTCTCTCCCCTTCCCCAGCCTCCTCACCACCACCACCCCCACCCCCACCCCCACCCCCGGCTCTCTCTGTTCCCCTTCCCTTCCTCTCTCTGAGATCAATAAAAACATATATGTTTAACCAGTTCTATGTGGATAATATGGACCCTATGAGACAGGGTACTTCAAAACACTAGGCAACTGTTGTGAAACAGTCATCCCTGAGTCTCGGGACACCTTTCCTCCACAAGTCCACACAGAAGAAATGTACGGGGCCCTTAGTGATCACAGTAGAAACAGGAAGCTCTCCATCCGACAGGTCCCCACTGCCCTTCCCCTCACCACCTCCTCCTGGGCTGAGGCACCTCCTTCAGGAGCACTTTGACACTAAACTGCCCCATGTCCCTTGCAATTTGGCCCGTTCTGCCCAAGGGTTCACGCCAGAGTCTCATAGTTGATTTCTGAGACACTAAGTTTCTCCCTGATATAAAGCACAATAGCGAGCAGAGGATTTTTTCCCTCTCCTTGATGCTGGGAGCCTACCCTGACATCACTGAGCAGCTGAATTCAATATTGGACCCACCTACCTGTGGACTTGTTCTTTTGTGAGAAAGACAAGTCCCTACTGTTAGCTTCATCACTATTCTGCTGCTTATAATTCTCAGCTGCCACACTGAATGAGATCCTTAAAACTCCTGAGGGTGGACAAGGTTGTAGCATTTCATGGTATTGCAAAACAACAACAACAACAAACACGAAAACAAAAACAAAAAACGATGGGAGCAGAGAGCAGGACAGGGGAAAGATGGGCGATTCCGGAATGTACACCAGCCTTCCACTGACTCCAGAGTGAGACGTCGGGATACAGGGCATGGCACAGCTCTAAGCTGGGCTGGCAGAGTGTGATGCCAATGAGGATCTCAAAGTGTGACCACAGAAAAGGGGTGAGGCAGAGACAAGACTGCAAAAGAAGCTAAGGTCGGATCATGGACGGCCTGGACGGACAAACTAAGGATTTGGGACTCATTTCTAAAGGCCATAGGAGACCACTGGCAGTTTTCAGAAGAGACATGATCATATTGACATTTTCAAAAGATCCTTCGGGCTGCTGGTAGAGAATGCTTAGGGACCTGGCAATACTAGAGGTTGACAGGTCACAGAGAACACATGGGATCAGGAGGCCCTGAAGTCAATGTGGCTTAGTACTCTTGCTGTTAACCTTGATGGTTTCACACTAGAATCGTCGTATCAGGAATGTCAAGGTGGAAATCTATCCCACTCATGGGACTAGACAGCTTATGTCTAGAAGTTATAATAAAGTAGCAGGATATGCCGTATGTTTTCTCAGACCAAGACACTCTCAGAACAAAGTGGAGAACATACCAAAACCAAGATTGGTTAAAGTGGTAAGGAAAAGGGTGTGGACTCAGCTTCCAGACAGAACAACCGGTCAGTGGCACAGACAGAGACGCACACACACACAGAAAGCCAGAGAGAGGCTGAGAGCAAGGAAGGGACCTCAAGAACGGGAGTACAAGACAAGTGACAGGACCTGACACCCCATCAGCTGGGCTGTCCTCTATGTTGTTCAGAAGCCAGTTACTGAGCACTCAGCGGACACACAAGGATGTTCCCACCAGGAGGCTGGACTCACTCGAAGCCACTGTGAAGGCCCCTAACGCTTGGACCCACATGAGGCACTTGTCCGAGGCTAAGTTCATAACAAGAGACCACGGTGAGGTTTTAGGCCAGTGAGTGACCATATCTGAATTTCCTGTCCTTTCAAACCCTTAAAGGTACAGACTTGAAAATGAGGCCCACATGAGCAGTGACTTCCCTGAGATCACAGGCTGGGCCCAGGGCTCTTTTGTCTAGTGTTGCATGCTGTGTCCCACTCATTCTTGTCACCTTCCACCTCTATGTTTGTGTACCAGATTCATGGGACACCAGCCCACAGCTGTTAGGGGAATTGTCCCATCTGCATCTGATGACTTCCTATGGAAATGGTGTCTAGCATCATCCTCACTGGGCAGCTTGGGAGCCTGGGGGAGGCCCTGAGAGGCACAGAGGCTTCCCCCAGGGCACAGATCACCTAAGAAAAAGGAGGTGTGAACTCGGCTTTCTTCCCCAAACCGGGGGCCTCCTTCTTCCCAGGGAGCATGGGGGAGGGCTGTGTTGGATGCTTGTATACAGGTATGGAGATAACATGGGCCAGGAAGGTGAGAGGTCAGCAGCCCAGAGGGGCCATTGGGTGGCCCTGATTGGAGGAAGGGGCACAGGTCATGGAACCTTGAAGGGGCGACCTCACTTCCCTGGGGACAGATCCCCAACAGAAATGGGAACCGTGGTAACCAGGTACCCACATTCTAGAGACAACTGCCTTTCCAGCTCACTTGAGTGGAGAAGGTCAGGAGACCAGGATGTCTCTCTGTTGCTTCCCGTTCTTCCGATGCTCTGGCAAGAAGAAAGCCCAGGGCAAGAGATGTTTCTGTTGCTGGGGAAACAGGCGCAAGCGCCACCACCGAGACCCCTCGCCCTCTGGCAGGAGGCACACACAGGTAACCGAGGGCAGGCCCTTTAAGCTCACACTTGGGTGCCAATTAGGGGGTCACACCTGGGGAGCACCACACCTCTTACCCCTCATCCCGGGTGTGTGTGTGTGTGTGTGTGTGTGTGTGTGTGTGTGTGTGTCCGGGATGGTGAGGGGAAGGAAGCGGGGAATGAGGGATGCTCATCCTGGGCTAAGGAGCAGGTTGGTAAGTGTCAGAAGTCTGGAGGGTGCTGGAGGGTGTGTCATGTTCACTGCCCAGGTCATGGCTCACAGGAAGGGAAGCTGAGTGCTGGGGTCGGAGCTCTGCTACCCACTTGTTAAATCGCAGGGGTGCTCAAGGGGTCATCAACTTCACTCCCTGCCTGGAGGTCTTTGCAGATGCCCCTCTCTGCCTGATCTGGGGAGCAGAATGGGTGGTGGGCATCTTCCCCACTGGTAATGCCCGGGCCCCTCATGCCTCCTGGCCCGGTAGCGGGCTCTGTCTTTGCAGAGCTCCAACAAGGGCAGCGTCGAGGAGCTGGCTGACAGGTTCACTTATGCCCTCAACGGGTACAAAGGACAAGTGCGTCAGGGCAGGAAAACCGTCCAGTGCCAAACTGAGGTGAGAGCTGGCCCACACCCAGGACCCTGAGGTGACTGGGGTGGGACCAGAAGTCAGACTCAAATCTGCGGCCTCAAGTTCTCACAGGCCCACTCCCAAAGTGATCTGCACCTTCAATCCTCCCGACCAGCTCCCTGGTAGGGGAGAAAAGCAGTCTTTCTTCCTGTGTTCTTGGGATCAGAGAGAAAGCATCTGTTGCTGTCTTTGCCTCATGCCCCTTTCAACTGATGAACACCCTGCCCCAAGTATCCTGTGGACCAGCCCCTGCCCGACTGTCCTTGTAGGCCTTCTGCAAGCCTTACACATCATCCCACTTGATAGTGCAGTGTATTTAAAAAAGAAAAAAAAAAGGGGGGGAGCGGGGGAGCGGTTAGGGGTGTAGGAAGGGATTAAGGTCTTGAATACTTTTCTCTGCAACCTATCACCTCACAGAGGACAACAAACCATTGCAGTGCGGCCAGCTCAGGAGCTATGGCCTGACCCAACTCCATATCATCCCAACAAGGACAGAGTTTTCTTCAGTCATTCAGGCTTTCACTGTGGCTACACCTTGACACAAATCAATTTTTGCTAGCTCAGCAGGGCTGCCAGGAACATCCTCCCTGTGTCCTCACAGACTAGGTCTGCCATGACACAGGACCACAGATTGGGTGGAAGGTTCCTGATGCCTCCTGGCTCAGTACCCACTCTGTCTTTGCAGAGCTCCAAGGAGGACATCGAGGTGCTGGCCCATGGACCCGACTACACCACCTACGGGGTCAGGGTGCAGGTGCACCAGGCTGATGACACAGACCAGTGCCTGTCTGAGGTGAGAGTTGGCCTCGAGGGTCTCTACACCCAAAACCCCAACACAACGTGGCAGTGCCCAGAACCCACACTCCAATCTGGGGACTCCCCGGGCACCCTCCCAGGACTCCCCCTAGTGTCCCACAGCCCCAAGACAAAGAAATGTGGACACCCACGCCCCCCTCCAGCTACATGGGATGGTAGAGAGACGCTCCTCACATATTTGTAGCAATATCAGAGAGAGAAATGTCGTGTGACTTCACAGTCGACCATGAGCACGTGGGCATTTCGCTGTTTGTGTTGCTTAAACTACACTTGCCACGAATCCTCTGGAGCGCTCAGCTCCACTGTCCTTGCAGACCTGGTCCAGTCGGGGAGGTCGTTTGCCCAGCGATGTGGCCTTTCAGTGCTGATGGACATGGGCCTAATGCAGTTCAGCTGCCATGTCAGCAGTGCTGCCCGGAACACTGATGTGTGTCGGAACGGACTGTGTTAGGTTGCTTGCTTGTGCTGCCATAACATAGGGCCGCACTGGGTGGTGTTAACAGCAGACATTCCTTTTCTCACAATTCCGGAGGCTAGAAGTGAGAGGTGGTGCTGTCAGTGGGGCTGGTATCTCCTGAGGGGGTCGCTCCTCAGCTTGTAGATGGCTGTCTTCTCTCTGTGTGTCACATGGACTCCCCTCTGCACTGCCACGTGTCCTCCCCTCCTCTTCTAAGGACACTGGTCAGATTCGATGAAGACCCACACCACTGAATTCACGTCACCTGAATGACTTGCTTGAAGACTAAAACTCAAATGCAGACACATAATCAAGTTCGAGGGGTTGCAAAGTCATGGGATTAGGGGTACACAATTCAGGCCACAGTACATGTAATGTCCCCAGCTGGAGATGAACGCCCACTGCTGGGGGAAGGACGAGCACGTGTAAAAGTTGAATGGCTGCAGGCAGATTCCAAGCCCAAAGGGCTGTGGCAGGGACGTTGCCAACAGCAGTTTCTGATGATGGCTGCTGCCTTGCTCTCAGCCTGGCCCAGGAAATCTCACTCATTGAAATTTTCACCTGGCCGACGTCAAGGTGTCCAACTCAAACACAGTGTTCCGTCCCTGGCAATGGCCTCATGGGGACACTGAGGCACCTGTCACTTTACACCGATCACCTGGATCAGCTCCTCCCCGAGTCCTCTGGTCAGATTCCTGCCCCGTGATCGCCTTTCTCCCATCTGCAGTCTCCAGGCATTTGCCACCTTGCGGAATCTGCCATCCCCATAATGAGGGTCTTACAATGCCCTTTAATGTAAAAGGATAAAACATAACTTTCTCTTTTGAAGTCAAAGGCTTTCACAGGCCATTTCTACCGTGTACGCTGTTCCCACGCTGGGGAGGGACAAGGTCCCCACACCCTCTCCACCCATGTCCGTACCAGGGAAGTCTCTGGCACCTGAGAGGGGATGTCATGCAGGACAGCACCCAGTTCTGACCTGCATGCCCGTGAGCAGGCACCTGATATTTCCTAAGCCTGTGTGTTCTCATCTCTGTAACGAGGACCTTTCTTTGGGACTCACAGGGCCCGGGCTCTTCATACACACTCTTACTACAAGGAGGTTTGTTGATCGTCAGCTAAAGGGAAGGGGGCCGTGAGGGGGGAAAGGTGCCGAGAAGGTGGCAATTGTATGAACATGTACGGAACTTCAGTGGCACTTTGAAGGCCTAGAACCTCCTCCAGCCGGGGCACTCCTGTCCCTCCTCTTGCACACGTCCCAGTGGGGCTGGGACCTCCCGACTGAGCTCAGAACCTCCATCCTTGTGGGATTCACGGTCATGCCGCTGACATGGATATCCTTCCTTCTCCCACCCAGTGTGCAGCTGAGCGAACTGGTAACCTGCATGAGTCCTGCAGGATGCAGGCCCTCCAGGAAGGCACCTCGGAGAAGGTGGCCATGGCCATGGTACCAGCTTTCCCGGGGGGAATCGTCCCCCACGTCTCCACGCTGGCCTGCTCCAGAGCCCAACGGTTCCTGGACGAGCTTCTAACTAGGTGAGCACACACTCGTGACTCTGCCCACTGCTAGCTGTGAGGTATGAAAACATCACCACATCTTCCCGAGTCTCAGGATGCTCCTCTGACAGTGGGCTGCTGTGGGGGGAACCTCATAGCACTACTGTGGGGACAAGCCAGGGCAGGTCTCACCTGCTCCCTGGCTCTGCAGACAGGGAAGCTGGATGTGCGGCGCTTATTGGTGGCAACTCTTTCACTCTGTCCCACGGAAAGAACTATGACACACCCATCAGCGGCCTGTGGCATCAGAGGTTGGAAAAGCACATGCAAAGCAACCTGTTAAGCAGTGTGAGATTTCACCTAGCCGGTCCTGGAACTTGGTGTAGCCACACTTGGGATTTCTGGGGAGAGCACGGGCCCAGGCACACTCAGATGTATGGCATGCTTCTGGTTGGAGTTTCTTTACTCGACAATGTGCACGCACTTGTGGAGACACTTAGCCTGACTCAAGGAATGAAGCAGACACAATCCCTGGGACTCAGTTGTGGGCATTGGGTCCAGCAGTCACGCTCTCCATCATTCGCAGGTCGTGTCCACCATCCATCAGGGCTGATGCAATCAGAGTGATTTTTCCATCTGGAGGCACACATGCTTACAATGACCGCGCTGACACACCGCAGGACCAAGTCATAAAGTGAGTGGTCTCCGGGTCCAGAAGGAGGGCCCCCAGAGTCAGCATCGTGGGGACTGTGATGGGTGGGGGGTGGAGAGTGCCTGGCAGAACCCTAATCTTATACATCATCTGATTCCCAAGAAAGGCCTGGGCTCTGGAGTCTTCTATTCCAGGAGGACAGGAGTTAAAGATGACAGTGGGTGGGGTCCCGGGCCTTGTAGACCCAGAGGAGACGCTGTGCTGAGTTGTCCCTCACAGTCCCCTCCCACCCCCCACAGACCCACCCGCTCTGCCTGCCCTTCTCCATATCCATCTCCCCTGACCACGGTGGCCAGGCTCAGAACAGGCCTGTGGTGAGCAGGCTGCTCACAAATCTGTCTCAGTCCTCAGCCCAGATGCCCAGGGCTTGGAGGGTGGGGGTGGGCAGTGCACTGGACCTTCAGGAGAGCTGCCAGTGGGAAGAAGAGTCTCACACAGACTCCATGTTGAACCTGCTGGATCCCACAACTGCTACAACCAGGACAGCCACACTGGGGCCGGGGGTGGCATGGGGCTGTCCCCTGGCTGGGCAAGGGGGGGCCTGCATAGAGGCTCAGATCTAAACAAGTGTGCCATGGGAGGGCAGAGTGGAAGGAAAGACCAGGACTCAGAATCTGCTGCCCACCTGCCTCTCCCCAGGGCCTTTGCTGCGATGGTGGGGACCTGGCTGGACCACGTCCAGGGTTTGGGGCAGCGCCTTCCTTTCGCCTGCTTCGAGGTAGAGCAGGTCTTGGTGCCCGTCAACTCCCCTGCCTCACACCTGGTGGGCCACGCCCAAAATCTATGGTTGGCGCTGCAGCACCTTGAGCCCACCGAGGCAACTCAACAAGGTGAGGCGGAATGATCATCCGGGCAGATCATCGGGGGAGGGCAGGCTCATGGGCTGGAGTTCCCTTAAAGGCGGTGGCATCTTTCCTGTCTGCACTAAGTCACAGGAAAGCCAGGAGTGTGAGTCAATGTGTCTCTTTCTCCTGCTCCAGGTCCACGCCCAGAGCTCCAGAGCTGTCCGGAGGCAGAGGAAGGGCCCGCTCAGGGGCCAGAGCCTGGTCCAACGAGAGGCCCTGCCCTGGCCAGGCTTGGCCCGAGGCAGTACCTGAAGCCATTATGGAGCCAGCTACTGGCTGCGCTGGAAGCCTTCTCTCGTGCTATCAGAAGAGTTCTAGGCGATTATCTTAAATAATTCAGAGGAATACATCCCAACTGTACATTTATAATAGTAAATAAGGATAATTTCTAAAAGTACCTACCTATTTATGTAGACTATTTCCCATTCAGTTAAATACTCCTTTTGAATAAATAAGTTTGTTTATTAAAAACATGTGTAGACCATGTCTTCTCCCGTACATATACATAGTTCCATACACACACACACACACACACACATGCACGTACACATATATGCTGACATGGAAGGTGCTCACTGTATAATACAGTTTTAAAATAAGTTTTGAAACATTTAATTTCCTCTGATAACTACGTATACACTGATAAAATGGGGAAATAAAATCTGGAAATATATACACCAGAATGTTCACACTGGTGAACTGTCAGCAGTGAAACTACCAGAAGTGACAGTTTCTTCTCATTTTGCTTCATGTATAGGTTCTGGTTGACACAAGGATCATACCTCCAAGATATAGACAGACAGTAGAGAGAGGAAGGGAGAGGCAGAGAACACAGATGAGAGGCGCACCAGCCGCCTCCTGCCCACCCCCGTGACATGGAATTGACCACAAAACCCTGCCATGTGCCCTCCCTGGGAACAGATCCAGAAACTTTCAGTGCAAGGGGAGAGGCCAATCCAATGAGCCCCATCAGCTGGGGTTAGACTCAGTATATATTTTAACAATACACTTTGATTGATTTCAGGGCGGGACAAAGGGCGAGACAGAAACGTGAACCATGAGAGACAAACATGGATAGGTTGCCTCCTTCACGACCCCTATTGGTGATCCAGTCTGCAACCCAGGCCTGTGCCCTGACCCGGAATCAAACCAACTGTGCACTCCTGCCTGCTTCACAGACGGACGCTCGACCACCGTGCAACACTGGCCAGAGTCAATCATATCTTTCTAAACTTTCCCAAGTGCCAATTTGTGTCCTGAAATGGTCTCAGGAAAGGAAAAATTACTTAATGGGGGGCATTCTACTTCCCTCGCCGTTTAGCTGCATTTGCTATTTGGCCAGAAACAACCAGTAGACTAGCTCTCAACCATACTTAAAATCACTAGGGATAGCAAGAGCATTGCTTTGGTTGCAACAGGAGTAACTCAAAACAACTCCCTCCACTAAACACTTCCTGAATCATTTCCCTTCCTCCATGAGCCCAGTATTTAACTCACCAGTCAAACTCAGCTTAGGGAGAGGCAATGGTTCCACTGGAACAGGACAGTACGGAAACAAGGTACACAGCCCTGGTTCTACCCGAGGGGCCATAGTTCACTGACACCACCACTGGAACAATCTATAATTAAAATGAAAACCACCATGTCAGAAAATTCTAAGCAGAAAAGGACAAAGGAATGCCACTGGTGAGTATTTCAAAAGGAGGCACGCTGTGCAAGAGGGATCCATTCAGTGCTGTGGCCCAATCATCCAAAGCTCATCGTTCTCATGTGAGCAGTACTCTTGCTCTGAGGGGAGACACATTTCCTTTCTTTCATTTCATATTTGCTTTCAAGGAAAACCAGCTGGTCAATACACCAAGCCAACACTCCTCAGGTATCCAACAAGAGAAACCTAAATGTCTCAGTGAATTTTAAGTTTTACTAAATTTGACTTAAGAAAAGGTTTCATTTTAAATTGATATGTGGCTGCCCGACTGGCGTGGCTCAGTGCTTGAGCGTGGACCCCGGAACTAAGAGATCCCCGATTCATTCCCAGTCAGGGCCCGTACTGGGGTTGCGCGCTAGGAGCTATGGGACTGATGATGCTCTCTCATCATGGATGTTTCTCTCTCCCCTTCCCCAGCCTCCTCACCACCCCCACCCCCACCCCCACCCCCGGCTCTCTCTGTTCCCCTTCCCTTCCTCTCTCTGAGATCAATAAAAACATATATGTTTAACCAGTTCTATGTGGATAATATGGACCCTATGAGACAGGGTACTTCAAAACACTAGGCAACTGTTGTGAAACAGTCATCCCTGAGTCTCGGGACACCTTTCCTCCACAAGTCCACACAGAAGAAATGTACGGGGCCCTTAGTGATCACAGTAGAAACAGGAAGCTCTCCATCCGACAGGTCCCCACTGCCCTTCCCCTCACCACCTCCTCCTGGGCTGAGGCACCTCCTTCAGGAGCACTTTGACACTAAACTGCCCCATGTCCCTTGCAATTTGGCCCGTTCTGCCCAAGGGTTCACGCCAGAGTCTCATAGTTGATTTCTGAGACACTAAGTTTCTCCCTGATATAAAGCACAATAGCGAGCAGAGGATTTTTTCCCTCTCCTTGATGCTGGGAGCCTACCCTGACATCACTGAGCAGCTGAATTCAATATTGGACCCACCTACCTGTGGACTTGTTCTTTTGTGAGAAAGACAAGTCCCTACTGTTAGCTTCATCACTATTCTGCTGCTTATAATTCTCAGCTGCCACACTGAATGAGATCCTTAAAACTCCTGAGGGTGGACAAGGTTGTAGCATTTCATGGTATTGCAAAACAACAACAACAACAAACACGAAAACAAAAACAAAAAACGATGGGAGCAGAGAGCAGGACAGGGGAAAGATGGGCGATTCCGGAATGTACACCAGCCTTCCACTGACTCCAGAGTGAGACGTCGGGATACAGGGCATGGCACAGCTCTAAGCTGGGCTGGCAGAGTGTGATGCCAATGAGGATCTCAAAGTGTGACCACAGAAAAGGGGTGAGGCAGAGACAAGACTGCAAAAGAAGCTAAGGTCGGATCATGGACGGCCTGGACGGACAAACTAAGGATTTGGGACTCATTTCTAAAGGCCATAGGAGACCACTGGCAGTTTTCAGAAGAGACATGATCATATTGACATTTTCAAAAGATCCTTCGGGCTGCTGGTAGAGAATGCTTAGGGACCTGGCAATACTAGAGGTTGACAGGTCACAGAGAACACATGGGATCAGGAGGCCCTGAAGTCAATGTGGCTTAGTACTCTTGCTGTTAACCTTGATGGTTTCACACTAGAATCGTCGTATCAGGAATGTCAAGGTGGAAATCTATCCCACTCATGGGACTAGACAGCTTATGTCTAGAAGTTATAATAAAGTAGCAGGATATGCCGTATGTTTTCTCAGACCAAGACACTCTCAGAACAAAGTGGAGAACATACCAAAACCAAGATTGGTTAAAGTGGTAAGGAAAAGGGTGTGGACTCAGCTTCCAGACAGAACAACCGGTCAGTGGCACAGACAGAGACGCACACACACACAGAAAGCCAGAGAGAGGCTGAGAGCAAGGAAGGGACCTCAAGAACGGGAGTACAAGACAAGTGACAGGACCTGACACCCCATCAGCTGGGCTGTCCTCTATGTTGTTCAGAAGCCAGTTACTGAGCACTCAGCGGACACACAAGGATGTTCCCACCAGGAGGCTGGACTCACTCGAAGCCACTGTGAAGGCCCCTAACGCTTGGACCCACATGAGGCACTTGTCCGAGGCTAAGTTCATAACAAGAGACCACGGTGAGGTTTTAGGCCAGTGAGTGACCATATCTGAATTTCCTGTCCTTTCAAACCCTTAAAGGTACAGACTTGAAAATGAGGCCCACATGAGCAGTGACTTCCCTGAGATCACAGGCTGGGCCCAGGGCTCTTTTGTCTAGTGTTGCATGCTGTGTCCCACTCATTCTTGTCACCTTCCACCTCTATGTTTGTGTACCAGATTCATGGGACACCAGCCCACAGCTGTTAGGGGAATTGTCCCATCTGCATCTGATGACTTCCTATGGAAATGGTGTCTAGCATCATCCTCACTGGGCAGCTTGGGAGCCTGGGGGAGGCCCTGAGAGGCACAGAGGCTTCCCCCAGGGCACAGATCACCTAAGAAAAAGGAGGTGTGAACTCGGCTTTCTTCCCCAAACCGGGGGCCTCCTTCTTCCCAGGGAGCATGGGGGAGGGCTGTGTTGGATGCTTGTATACAGGTATGGAGATAACATGGGCCAGGAAGGTGAGAGGTCAGCAGCCCAGAGGGGCCATTGGGTGGCCCTGATTGGAGGAAGGGGCACAGGTCATGGAACCTTGAAGGGGCGACCTCACTTCCCTGGGGACAGATCCCCAACAGAAATGGGAACCGTGGTAACCAGGTACCCACATTCTAGAGACAACTGCCTTTCCAGCTCACTTGAGTGGAGAAGGTCAGGAGACCAGGATGTCTCTCTGTTGCTTCCCGTTCTTCCGATGCTCTGGCAAGAAGAAAGCCCAGGGCAAGAGATGTTTCTGTTGCTGGGGAAAACAGGCGCAAGCGCCACCACCGAGACCCCTCGCCCTCTGGCAGGAGGCACACACAGGTAACCGAGGGCAGGCCCTTTAAGCTCACACTTGGGTGCCAATTAGGGGGTCACACCTGGGGAGCACCACACCTCTTACCCCTCATCCCGGGTGTGTGTGTGTGTGTGTGTGTGTGTGTGTGTGTGTGTGTGTCCGGGATGGTGAGGGGAAGGAAGCGGGGAATGAGGGATGCTCATCCTGGGCTAAGGAGCAGGTTGGTAAGTGTCAGAAGTCTGGAGGGTGCTGGAGGGTGTGTCATGTTCACTGCCCAGGTCATGGCTCACAGGAAGGGAAGCTGAGTGCTGGGGTCGGAGCTCTGCTACCCACTTGTTAAATCGCAGGGGTGCTCAAGGGGTCATCAACTTCACTCCCTGCCTGGAGGTCTTTGCAGATGCCCCTCTCTGCCTGATCTGGGGAGCAGAATGGGTGGTGGGCATCTTCCCCACTGGTAATGCCCGGGCCCCTCATGCCTCCTGGCCCGGTAGCGGGCTCTGTCTTTGCAGAGCTCCAACAAGGGCAGCGTCGAGGAGCTGGCTGACAGGTTCACTTATGCCCTCAACGGGTACAAAGGACAAGTGCGTCAGGGCAGGAAAACCGTCCAGTGCCAAACTGAGGTGAGAGCTGGCCCACACCCAGGACCCTGAGGTGACTGGGGTGGGACCAGAAGTCAGACTCAAATCTGCGGCCTCAAGTTCTCACAGGCCCACTCCCAAAGTGATCTGCACCTTCAATCCTCCCGACCAGCTCCCTGGTAGGGGAGAAAAGCAGTCTTTCTTCCTGTGTTCTTGGGATCAGAGAGAAAGCATCTGTTGCTGTCTTTGCCTCATGCCCCTTTCAACTGATGAACACCCTGCCCCAAGTATCCTGTGGACCAGCCCCTGCCCGACTGTCCTTGTAGGCCTTCTGCAAGCCTTACACATCATCCCACTTGATAGTGCAGTGTATTTAAAAAAGAAAAAAAAAAGGGGGGGAGCGGGGGAGCGGTTAGGGGTGTAGGAAGGGATTAAGGTCTTGAATACTTTTCTCTGCAACCTATCACCTCACAGAGGACAACAAACCATTGCAGTGCGGCCAGCTCAGGAGCTATGGCCTGACCCAACTCCATATCATCCCAACAAGGACAGAGTTTTCTTCAGTCATTCAGGCTTTCACTGTGGCTACACCTTGACACAAATCAATTTTTGCTAGCTCAGCAGGGCTGCCAGGAACATCCTCCCTGTGTCCTCACAGACTAGGTCTGCCATGACACAGGACCACAGATTGGGTGGAAGGTTCCTGATGCCTCCTGGCTCAGTACCCACTCTGTCTTTGCAGAGCTCCAAGGAGGACATCGAGGTGCTGGCCCATGGACCCGACTACACCACCTACGGGGTCAGGGTGCAGGTGCACCAGGCTGATGACACAGACCAGTGCCTGTCTGAGGTGAGAGTTGGCCTCGAGGGTCTCTACACCCAAAACCCCAACACAACGTGGCAGTGCCCAGAACCCACACTCCAATCTGGGGACTCCCCGGGCACCCTCCCAGGACTCCCCCTAGTGTCCCACAGCCCCAAGACAAAGAAATGTGGACACCCACGCCCCCCTCCAGCTACATGGGATGGTAGAGAGACGCTCCTCACATATTTGTAGCAATATCAGAGAGAGAAATGTCGTGTGACTTCACAGTCGACCATGAGCACGTGGGCATTTCGCTGTTTGTGTTGCTTAAACTACACTTGCCACGAATCCTCTGGAGCGCTCAGCTCCACTGTCCTTGCAGACCTGGTCCAGTCGGGGAGGTCGTTTGCCCAGCGATGTGGCCTTTCAGTGCTGATGGACATGGGCCTAATGCAGTTCAGCTGCCATGTCAGCAGTGCTGCCCGGAACACTGATGTGTGTCGGAACGGACTGTGTTAGGTTGCTTGCTTGTGCTGCCATAACATAGGGCCGCACTGGGTGGTGTTAACAGCAGACATTCCTTTTCTCACAATTCCGGAGGCTAGAAGTGAGAGGTGGTGCTGTCAGTGGGGCTGGTATCTCCTGAGGGGGTCGCTCCTCAGCTTGTAGATGGCTGTCTTCTCTCTGTGTGTCACATGGACTCCCCTCTGCACTGCCACGTGTCCTCCCCTCCTCTTCTAAGGACACTGGTCAGATTCGATGAAGACCCACACCACTGAATTCACGTCACCTGAATGACTTGCTTGAAGACTAAAACTCAAATGCAGACACATAATCAAGTTCGAGGGGTTGCAAAGTCATGGGATTAGGGGTACACAATTCAGGCCACAGTACATGTAATGTCCCCAGCTGGAGATGAACGCCCACTGCTGGGGGAAGGACGAGCATGTGTAAAAGTTGAATGGCTGCAGGCAGATTCCAAGCCCAAAGGGCTGTGGCAGGGACGTTGCCAACAGCAGTTTCTGATGATGGCTGCTGCCTTGCTCTCAGCCTGGCCCAGGAAATCTCACTCATTGAAATTTTCACCTGGCCGACGTCAAGGTGTCCAACTCAAACACAGTGTTCCGTCCCTGGCAATGGCCTCATGGGGACACTGAGGCACCTGTCACTTTACACCGATCACCTGGATCAGCTCCTCCCCGAGTCCTCTGGTCAGATTCCTGCCCCGTGATCGCCTTTCTCCCATCTGCAGTCTCCAGGCATTTGCCACCTTGCGGAATCTGCCATCCCCATAATGAGGGTCTTACAATGCCCTTTAATGTAAAAGGATAAAACATAACTTTCTCTTTTGAAGTCAAAGGCTTTCACAGGCCATTTCTACCGTGTACGCTGTTCCCACGCTGGGGAGGGACAAGGTCCCCACACCCTCTCCACCCATGTCCGTACCAGGGAAGTCTCTGGCACCTGAGAGGGGATGTCATGCAGGACAGCACCCAGTTCTGACCTGCATGCCCGTGAGCAGGCACCTGATATTTCCTAAGCCTGTGTGTTCTCATCTCTGTAACGAGGACCTTTCTTTGGGACTCACAGGGCCCGGGCTCTTCATACACACTCTTACTACAAGGAGGTTTGTTGATCGTCAGCTAAAGGGAAGGGGGCCGTGAGGGGGGAAAGGTGCCGAGAAGGTGGCAATTGTATGAACATGTACGGAACTTCAGTGGCACTTTGAAGGCCTAGAACCTCCTCCAGCCGGGGCACTCCTGTCCCTCCTCTTGCACACGTCCCAGTGGGGCTGGGACCTCCCGACTGAGCTCAGAACCTCCATCCTTGTGGGATTCACGGTCATGCCGCTGACATGGATATCCTTCCTTCTCCCACCCAGTGTGCAGCTGAGCGAACTGGTAACCTGCATGAGTCCTGCAGGATGCAGGCCCTCCAGGAAGGCACCTCGGAGAAGGTGGCCATGGCCATGGTACCAGCTTTCCCGGGGGGAATCGTCCCCCACGTCTCCACGCTGGCCTGCTCCAGAGCCCAACGGTTCCTGGACGAGCTTCTAACTAGGTGAGCACACACTCGTGACTCTGCCCACTGCTAGCTGTGAGGTATGAAAACATCACCACATCTTCCCGAGTCTCAGGATGCTCCTCTGACAGTGGGCTGCTGTGGGGGGAACCTCATAGCACTACTGTGGGGACAAGCCAGGGCAGGTCTCACCTGCTCCCTGGCTCTGCAGACAGGGAAGCTGGATGTGCGGCGCTTATTGGTGGCAACTCTTTCACTCTGTCCCACGGAAAGAACTATGACACACCCATCAGCGGCCTGTGGCATCAGAGGTTGGAAAAGCACATGCAAAGCAACCTGTTAAGCAGTGTGAGATTTCACCTAGCCGGTCCTGGAACTTGGTGTAGCCACACTTGGGATTTCTGGGGAGAGCACGGGCCCAGGCACACTCAGATGTATGGCATGCTTCTGGTTGGAGTTTCTTTACTCGACAATGTGCACGCACTTGTGGAGACACTTAGCCTGACTCAAGGAATGAAGCAGACACAATCCCTGGGACTCAGTTGTGGGCATTGGGTCCAGCAGTCACGCTCTCCATCATTCGCAGGTCGTGTCCACCATCCATCAGGGCTGATGCAATCAGAGTGATTTTTCCATCTGGAGGCACACATGCTTACAATGACCGCGCTGACACACCGCAGGACCAAGTCATAAAGTGAGTGGTCTCCGGGTCCAGAAGGAGGGCCCCCAGAGTCAGCATCGTGGGGACTGTGATGGGTGGGGGGTGGAGAGTGCCTGGCAGAACCCTAATCTTATACATCATCTGATTCCCAAGAAAGGCCTGGGCTCTGGAGTCTTCTATTCCAGGAGGACAGGAGTTAAAGATGACAGTGGGTGGGGTCCCGGGCCTTGTAGACCCAGAGGAGACGCTGTGCTGAGTTGTCCCTCACAGTCCCCTCCCACCCCCCACAGACCCACCCGCTCTGCCTGCCCTTCTCCATATCCATCTCCCCTGACCACGGTGGCCAGGCTCAGAACAGGCCTGTGGTGAGCAGGCTGCTCACAAATCTGTCTCAGTCCTCAGCCCAGATGCCCAGGGCTTGGAGGGTGGGGGTGGGCAGTGCACTGGACCTTCAGGAGAGCTGCCAGTGGGAAGAAGAGTCTCACACAGACTCCATGTTGAACCTGCTGGATCCCACAACTGCTACAACCAGGACAGCCACACTGGGGCCGGGGGTGGCATGGGGCTGTCCCCTGGCTGGGCAAGGGGGGGCCTGCATAGAGGCTCAGATCTAAACAAGTGTGCCATGGGAGGGCAGAGTGGAAGGAAAGACCAGGACTCAGAATCTGCTGCCCACCTGCCTCTCCCCAGGGCCTTTGCTGCGATGGTGGGGACCTGGCTGGACCACGTCCAGGGTTTGGGGCAGCGCCTTCCTTTCGCCTGCTTCGAGGTAGAGCAGGTCTTGGTGCCCGTCAACTCCCCTGCCTCACACCTGGTGGGCCACGCCCAAAATCTATGGTTGGCGCTGCAGCACCTTGAGCCCACCGAGGCAACTCAACAAGGTGAGGCGGAATGATCATCCGGGCAGATCATCGGGGGAGGGCAGGCTCATGGGCTGGAGTTCCCTTAAAGGCGGTGGCATCTTTCCTGTCTGCACTAAGTCACAGGAAAGCCAGGAGTGTGAGTCAATGTGTCTCTTTCTCCTGCTCCAGGTCCACGCCCAGAGCTCCAGAGCTGTCCGGAGGCAGAGGAAGGGCCCGCTCAGGGGCCAGAGCCTGGTCCAACGAGAGGCCCTGCCCTGGCCAGGCTTGGCCCGAGGCAGTACCTGAAGCCATTATGGAGCCAGCTACTGGCTGCGCTGGAAGCCTTCTCTCGTGCTATCAGAAGAGTTCTAGGCGATTATCTTAAATAATTCAGAGGAATACATCCCAACTGTACATTTATAATAGTAAATAAGGATAATTTCTAAAAGTACCTACCTATTTATGTAGACTATTTCCCATTCAGTTAAATACTCCTTTTGAATAAATAAGTTTGTTTATTAAAAACATGTGTAGACCATGTCTTCTCCCGTACATATACATAGTTCCATACACACACACACACACACACACATGCACGTACACATATATGCTGACATGGAAGGTGCTCACTGTATAATACAGTTTTAAAATAAGTTTTGAAACATTTAATTTCCTCTGATAACTACGTATACACTGATAAAATGGGGAAATAAAATCTGGAAATATATACACCAGAATGTTCACACTGGTGAACTGTCAGCAGTGAAACTACCAGAAGTGACAGTTTCTTCTCATTTTGCTTCATGTATAGGTTCTGGTTGACACAAGGATCATACCTCCAAGATATAGACAGACAGTAGAGAGAGGAAGGGAGAGGCAGAGAACACAGATGAGAGGCGCACCAGCCGCCTCCTGCCCACCCCCGTGACATGGAATTGACCACAAAACCCTGCCATGTGCCCTCCCTGGGAACAGATCCAGAAACTTTCAGTGCAAGGGGAGAGGCCAATCCAATGAGCCCCATCAGCTGGGGTTAGACTCAGTATATATTTTAACAATACACTTTGATTGATTTCAGGGCGGGACAAAGGGCGAGACAGAAACGTGAACCATGAGAGACAAACATGGATAGGTTGCCTCCTTCACGACCCCTATTGGTGATCCAGTCTGCAACCCAGGCCTGTGCCCTGACCCGGAATCAAACCAACTGTGCACTCCTGCCTGCTTCACAGACGGACGCTCGACCACCGTGCAACACTGGCCAGAGTCAATCATATCTTTCTAAACTTTCCCAAGTGCCAATTTGTGTCCTGAAATGGTCTCAGGAAAGGAAAAATTACTTAATGGGGGGCATTCTACTTCCCTCGCCGTTTAGCTGCATTTGCTATTTGGCCAGAAACAACCAGTAGACTAGCTCTCAACCATACTTAAAATCACTAGGGATAGCAAGAGCATTGCTTTGGTTGCAACAGGAGTAACTCAAAACAACTCCCTCCACTAAACACTTCCTGAATCATTTCCCTTCCTCCATGAGCCCAGTATTTAACTCACCAGTCAAACTCAGCTTAGGGAGAGGCAATGGTTCCACTGGAACAGGACAGTACGGAAACAAGGTACACAGCCCTGGTTCTACCCGAGGGGCCATAGTTCACTGACACCACCACTGGAACAATCTATAATTAAAATGAAAACCACCATGTCAGAAAATTCTAAGCAGAAAAGGACAAAGGAATGCCACTGCTGAGTATTTCAAAAGGAGGCACGCTGTGCAAGAGGGATCCATTCAGTGCTGTGGCCCAATCATCCAAAGCTCATCGTTCTCATGTGAGCAGTACTCTTGCTCTGAGGGGAGACACATTTCCTTTCTTTCATTTCATATTTGCTTTCAAGGAAAACCAGCTGGTCAATACACCAAGCCAACACTCCTCAGGTATCCAACAAGAGAAACCTAAATGTCTCAGTGAATTTTAAGTTTTACTAAATTTGACTTAAGAAAAGGTTTCATTTTAAATTGATATGTGGCTGCCCGACTGGCGTGGCTCAGTGCTTGAGCGTGGACCCCGGAACTAAGAGATCCCCGATTCATTCCCAGTCAGGGCCCGTACTGGGGTTGCGCGCTAGGAGCTATGGGACTGATGATGCTCTCTCATCATGGATGTTTCTCTCTCCCCTTCCCCAGCCTCCTCACCACCCCCACCCCCACCCCCACCCCCGGCTCTCTCTGTTCCCCTTCCCTTCCTCTCTCTGAGATCAATAAAAACATATATGTTTAACCAGTTCTATGTGGATAATATGGACCCTATGAGACAGGGTACTTCAAAACACTAGGCAACTGTTGTGAAACAGTCATCCCTGAGTCTCGGGACACCTTTCCTCCACAAGTCCACACAGAAGAAATGTACGGGGCCCTTAGTGATCACAGTAGAAACAGGAAGCTCTCCATCCGACAGGTCCCCACTGCCCTTCCCCTCACCACCTCCTCCTGGGCTGAGGCACCTCCTTCAGGAGCACTTTGACACTAAACTGCCCCATGTCCCTTGCAATTTGGCCCGTTCTGCCCAAGGGTTCACGCCAGAGTCTCATAGTTGATTTCTGAGACACTAAGTTTCTCCCTGATATAAAGCACAATAGCGAGCAGAGGATTTTTTCCCTCTCCTTGATGCTGGGAGCCTACCCTGACATCACTGAGCAGCTGAATTCAATATTGGACCCACCTACCTGTGGACTTGTTCTTTTGTGAGAAAGACAAGTCCCTACTGTTAGCTTCATCACTATTCTGCTGCTTATAATTCTCAGCTGCCACACTGAATGAGATCCTTAAAACTCCTGAGGGTGGACAAGGTTGTAGCATTTCATGGTATTGCAAAACAACAACAACAACAAACACGAAAACAAAAACAAAAAACGATGGGAGCAGAGAGCAGGACAGGGGAAAGATGGGCGATTCCGGAATGTACACCAGCCTTCCACTGACTCCAGAGTGAGACGTCGGGATACAGGGCATGGCACAGCTCTAAGCTGGGCTGGCAGAGTGTGATGCCAATGAGGATCTCAAAGTGTGACCACAGAAAAGGGGTGAGGCAGAGACAAGACTGCAAAAGAAGCTAAGGTCGGATCATGGACGGCCTGGACGGACAAACTAAGGATTTGGGACTCATTTCTAAAGGCCATAGGAGACCACTGGCAGTTTTCAGAAGAGACATGATCATATTGACATTTTCAAAAGATCCTTCGGGCTGCTGGTAGAGAATGCTTAGGGACCTGGCAATACTAGAGGTTGACAGGTCACAGAGAACACATGGGATCAGGAGGCCCTGAAGTCAATGTGGCTTAGTACTCTTGCTGTTAACCTTGATGGTTTCACACTAGAATCGTCGTATCAGGAATGTCAAGGTGGAAATCTATCCCACTCATGGGACTAGACAGCTTATGTCTAGAAGTTATAATAAAGTAGCAGGATATGCCGTATGTTTTCTCAGACCAAGACACTCTCAGAACAAAGTGGAGAACATACCAAAACCAAGATTGGTTAAAGT
This sequence comes from Myotis nattereri, assembly GCF_964212035.1. Lineage (NCBI taxonomy): Eukaryota > Metazoa > Chordata > Mammalia > Chiroptera > Vespertilionidae > Myotis > Myotis nattereri. The sequence continues at coordinate 41,144 of NW_027669602.1, read as the reverse complement.
GGTAAGGAAAAGGGTGTGGACTCAGCTTCCAGACAGAACAACCGGTCAGTGGCACAGACAGAGACGCACACACACACAGAAAGCCAGAGAGAGGCTGAGAGCAAGGAAGGGACCTCAAGAACGGGAGTACAAGACAAGTGACAGGACCTGACACCCCATCAGCTGGGCTGTCCTCTATGTTGTTCAGAAGCCAGTTACTGAGCACTCAGCGGACACACAAGGATGTTCCCACCAGGAGGCTGGACTCACTCGAAGCCACTGTGAAGGCCCCTAACGCTTGGACCCACATGAGGCACTTGTCCGAGGCTAAGTTCATAACAAGAGACCACGGTGAGGTTTTAGGCCAGTGAGTGACCATATCTGAATTTCCTGTCCTTTCAAACCCTTAAAGGTACAGACTTGAAAATGAGGCCCACATGAGCAGTGACTTCCCTGAGATCACAGGCTGGGCCCAGGGCTCTTTTGTCTAGTGTTGCATGCTGTGTCCCACTCATTCTTGTCACCTTCCACCTCTATGTTTGTGTACCAGATTCATGGGACACCAGCCCACAGCTGTTAGGGGAATTGTCCCATCTGCATCTGATGACTTCCTATGGAAATGGTGTCTAGCATCATCCTCACTGGGCAGCTTGGGAGCCTGGGGGAGGCCCTGAGAGGCACAGAGGCTTCCCCCAGGGCACAGATCACCTAAGAAAAAGGAGGTGTGAACTCGGCTTTCTTCCCCAAACCGGGGGCCTCCTTCTTCCCAGGGAGCATGGGGGAGGGCTGTGTTGGATGCTTGTATACAGGTATGGAGATAACATGGGCCAGGAAGGTGAGAGGTCAGCAGCCCAGAGGGGCCATTGGGTGGCCCTGATTGGAGGAAGGGGCACAGGTCATGGAACCTTGAAGGGGCGACCTCACTTCCCTGGGGACAGATCCCCAACAGAAATGGGAACCGTGGTAACCAGGTACCCACATTCTAGAGACAACTGCCTTTCCAGCTCACTTGAGTGGAGAAGGTCAGGAGACCAGGATGTCTCTCTGTTGCTTCCCGTTCTTCCGATGCTCTGGCAAGAAGAAAGCCCAGGGCAAGAGATGTTTCTGTTGCTGGGGAAACAGGCGCAAGCGCCACCACCGAGACCCCTCGCCCTCTGGCAGGAGGCACACACAGGTAACCGAGGGCAGGCCCTTTAAGCTCACACTTGGGTGCCAATTAGGGGGTCACACCTGGGGAGCACCACACCTCTTACCCCTCATCCCGGGTGTGTGTGTGTGTGTGTGTGTGTGTGTGTGTGTGTGTGTGTCCGGGATGGTGAGGGGAAGGAAGCGGGGAATGAGGGATGCTCATCCTGGGCTAAGGAGCAGGTTGGTAAGTGTCAGAAGTCTGGAGGGTGCTGGAGGGTGTGTCATGTTCACTGCCCAGGTCATGGCTCACAGGAAGGGAAGCTGAGTGCTGGGGTCGGAGCTCTGCTACCCACTTGTTAAATCGCAGGGGTGCTCAAGGGGTCATCAACTTCACTCCCTGCCTGGAGGTCTTTGCAGATGCCCCTCTCTGCCTGATCTGGGGAGCAGAATGGGTGGTGGGCATCTTCCCCACTGGTAATGCCCGGGCCCCTCATGCCTCCTGGCCCGGTAGCGGGCTCTGTCTTTGCAGAGCTCCAACAAGGGCAGCGTCGAGGAGCTGGCTGACAGGTTCACTTATGCCCTCAACGGGTACAAAGGACAAGTGCGTCAGGGCAGGAAAACCGTCCAGTGCCAAACTGAGGTGAGAGCTGGCCCACACCCAGGACCCTGAGGTGACTGGGGTGGGACCAGAAGTCAGACTCAAATCTGCGGCCTCAAGTTCTCACAGGCCCACTCCCAAAGTGATCTGCACCTTCAATCCTCCCGACCAGCTCCCTGGTAGGGGAGAAAAGCAGTCTTTCTTCCTGTGTTCTTGGGATCAGAGAGAAAGCATCTGTTGCTGTCTTTGCCTCATGCCCCTTTCAACTGATGAACACCCTGCCCCAAGTATCCTGTGGACCAGCCCCTGCCCGACTGTCCTTGTAGGCCTTCTGCAAGCCTTACACATCATCCCACTTGATAGTGCAGTGTATTTAAAAAAGAAAAATAAAGGGGGGGAGCGGGGGAGCGGTTAGGGGTGTAGGAAGGGATTAAGGTCTTGAATACTTTTCTCTGCAACCTATCACCTCACAGAGGACAACAAACCATTGCAGTGCGGCCAGCTCAGGAGCTATGGCCTGACCCAACTCCATATCATCCCAACAAGGACAGAGTTTTCTTCAGTCATTCAGGCTTTCACTGTGGCTACACCTTGACACAAATCAATTTTTGCTAGCTCAGCAGGGCTGCCAGGAACATCCTCCCTGTGTCCTCACAGACTAGGTCTGCCATGACACAGGACCACAGATTGGGTGGAAGGTTCCTGATGCCTCCTGGCTCAGTACCCACTCTGTCTTTGCAGAGCTCCAAGGAGGACATCGAGGTGCTGGCCCATGGACCCGACTACACCACCTACGGGGTCAGGGTGCAGGTGCACCAGGCTGATGACACAGACCAGTGCCTGTCTGAGGTGAGAGTTGGCCTCGAGGGTCTCTACACCCAAAACCCCAACACAACGTGGCAGTGCCCAGAACCCACACTCCAATCTGGGGACTCCCCGGGCACCCTCCCAGGACTCCCCCTAGTGTCCCACAGCCCCAAGACAAAGAAATGTGGACACCCACGCCCCCCTCCAGCTACATGGGATGGTAGAGAGACGCTCCTCACATATTTGTAGCAATATCAGAGAGAGAAATGTCGTGTGACTTCACAGTCGACCATGAGCACGTGGGCATTTCGCTGTTTGTGTTGCTTAAACTACACTTGCCACGAATCCTCTGGAGCGCTCAGCTCCACTGTCCTTGCAGACCTGGTCCAGTCGGGGAGGTCGTTTGCCCAGCGATGTGGCCTTTCAGTGCTGATGGACATGGGCCTAATGCAGTTCAGCTGCCATGTCAGCAGTGCTGCCCGGAACACTGATGTGTGTCGGAACGGACTGTGTTAGGTTGCTTGCTTGTGCTGCCATAACATAGGGCCGCACTGGGTGGTGTTAACAGCAGACATTCCTTTTCTCACAATTCCGGAGGCTAGAAGTGAGAGGTGGTGCTGTCAGTGGGGCTGGTATCTCCTGAGGGGGTCGCTCCTCAGCTTGTAGATGGCTGTCTTCTCTCTGTGTGTCACATGGACTCCCCTCTGCACTGCCACGTGTCCTCCCCTCCTCTTCTAAGGACACTGGTCAGATTCGATGAAGACCCACACCACTGAATTCACGTCACCTGAATGACTTGCTTGAAGACTAAAACTCAAATGCAGACACATAATCAAGTTCGAGGGGTTGCAAAGTCATGGGATTAGGGGTACACAATTCAGGCCACAGTACATGTAATGTCCCCAGCTGGAGATGAACGCCCACTGCTGGGGGAAGGACGAGCATGTGTAAAAGTTGAATGGCTGCAGGCAGATTCCAAGCCCAAAGGGCTGTGGCAGGGACGTTGCCAACAGCAGTTTCTGATGATGGCTGCTGCCTTGCTCTCAGCCTGGCCCAGGAAATCTCACTCATTGAAATTTTCACCTGGCCGACGTCAAGGTGTCCAACTCAAACACAGTGTTCCGTCCCTGGCAATGGCCTCATGGGGACACTGAGGCACCTGTCACTTTACACCGATCACCTGGATCAGCTCCTCCCCGAGTCCTCTGGTCAGATTCCTGCCCCGTGATCGCCTTTCTCCCATCTGCAGTCTCCAGGCATTTGCCACCTTGCGGAATCTGCCATCCCCATAATGAGGGTCTTACAATGCCCTTTAATGTAAAAGGATAAAACATAACTTTCTCTTTTGAAGTCAAAGGCTTTCACAGGCCATTTCTACCGTGTACGCTGTTCCCACGCTGGGGAGGGACAAGGTCCCCACACCCTCTCCACCCATGTCCGTACCAGGGAAGTCTCTGGCACCTGAGAGGGGATGTCATGCAGGACAGCACCCAGTTCTGACCTGCATGCCCGTGAGCAGGCACCTGATATTTCCTAAGCCTGTGTGTTCTCATCTCTGTAACGAGGACCTTTCTTTGGGACTCACAGGGCCCGGGCTCTTCATACACACTCTTACTACAAGGAGGTTTGTTGATCGTCAGCTAAAGGGAAGGGGGCCGTGAGGGGGGAAAGGTGCCGAGAAGGTGGCAATTGTATGAACATGTACGGAACTTCAGTGGCACTTTGAAGGCCTAGAACCTCCTCCAGCCGGGGCACTCCTGTCCCTCCTCTTGCACACGTCCCAGTGGGGCTGGGACCTCCCGACTGAGCTCAGAACCTCCATCCTTGTGGGATTCACGGTCATGCCGCTGACATGGATATCCTTCCTTCTCCCACCCAGTGTGCAGCTGAGCGAACTGGTAACCTGCATGAGTCCTGCAGGATGCAGGCCCTCCAGGAAGGCACCTCGGAGAAGGTGGCCATGGCCATGGTACCAGCTTTCCCGGGGGGAATCGTCCCCCACGTCTCCACGCTGGCCTGCTCCAGAGCCCAACGGTTCCTGGACGAGCTTCTAACTAGGTGAGCACACACTCGTGACTCTGCCCACTGCTAGCTGTGAGGTATGAAAACATCACCACATCTTCCCGAGTCTCAGGATGCTCCTCTGACAGTGGGCTGCTGTGGGGGGAACCTCATAGCACTACTGTGGGGACAAGCCAGGGCAGGTCTCACCTGCTCCCTGGCTCTGCAGACAGGGAAGCTGGATGTGCGGCGCTTATTGGTGGCAACTCTTTCACTCTGTCCCACGGAAAGAACTATGACACACCCATCAGCGGCCTGTGGCATCAGAGGTTGGAAAAGCACATGCAAAGCAACCTGTTAAGCAGTGTGAGATTTCACCTAGCCGGTCCTGGAACTTGGTGTAGCCACACTTGGGATTTCTGGGGAGAGCACGGGCCCAGGCACACTCAGATGTATGGCATGCTTCTGGTTGGAGTTTCTTTACTCGACAATGTGCACGCACTTGTGGAGACACTTAGCCTGACTCAAGGAATGAAGCAGACACAATCCCTGGGACTCAGTTGTGGGCATTGGGTCCAGCAGTCACGCTCTCCATCATTCGCAGGTCGTGTCCACCATCCATCAGGGCTGATGCAATCAGAGTGATTTTTCCATCTGGAGGCACACATGCTTACAATGACCGCGCTGACACACCGCAGGACCAAGTCATAAAGTGAGTGGTCTCCGGGTCCAGAAGGAGGGCCCCCAGAGTCAGCATCGTGGGGACTGTGATGGGTGGGGGGTGGAGAGTGCCTGGCAGAACCCTAATCTTATACATCATCTGATTCCCAAGAAAGGCCTGGGCTCTGGAGTCTTCTATTCCAGGAGGACAGGAGTTAAAGATGACAGTGGGTGGGGTCCCGGGCCTTGTAGACCCAGAGGAGACGCTGTGCTGAGTTGTCCCTCACAGTCCCCTCCCACCCCCCACAGACCCACCCGCTCTGCCTGCCCTTCTCCATATCCATCTCCCCTGACCACGGTGGCCAGGCTCAGAACAGGCCTGTGGTGAGCAGGCTGCTCACAAATCTGTCTCAGTCCTCAGCCCAGATGCCCAGGGCTTGGAGGGTGGGGGTGGGCAGTGCACTGGACCTTCAGGAGAGCTGCCAGTGGGAAGAAGAGTCTCACACAGACTCCATGTTGAACCTGCTGGATCCCACAACTGCTACAACCAGGACAGCCACACTGGGGCCGGGGGTGGCATGGGGCTGTCCCCTGGCTGGGCAAGGGGGGGCCTGCATAGAGGCTCAGATCTAAACAAGTGTGCCATGGGAGGGCAGAGTGGAAGGAAAGACCAGGACTCAGAATCTGCTGCCCACCTGCCTCTCCCCAGGGCCTTTGCTGCGATGGTGGGGACCTGGCTGGACCACGTCCAGGGTTTGGGGCAGCGCCTTCCTTTCGCCTGCTTCGAGGTAGAGCAGGTCTTGGTGCCCGTCAACTCCCCTGCCTCACACCTGGTGGGCCACGCCCAAAATCTATGGTTGGCGCTGCAGCACCTTGAGCCCACCGAGGCAACTCAACAAGGTGAGGCGGAATGATCATCCGGGCAGATCATCGGGGGAGGGCAGGCTCATGGGCTGGAGTTCCCTTAAAGGCGGTGGCATCTTTCCTGTCTGCACTAAGTCACAGGAAAGCCAGGAGTGTGAGTCAATGTGTCTCTTTCTCCTGCTCCAGGTCCACGCCCAGAGCTCCAGAGCTGTCCGGAGGCAGAGGAAGGGCCCGCTCAGGGGCCAGAGCCTGGTCCAACGAGAGGCCCTGCCCTGGCCAGGCTTGGCCCGAGGCAGTACCTGAAGCCATTATGGAGCCAGCTACTGGCTGCGCTGGAAGCCTTCTCTCGTGCTATCAGAAGAGTTCTAGGCGATTATCTTAAATAATTCAGAGGAATACATCCCAACTGTACATTTATAATAGTAAATAAGGATAATTTCTAAAAGTACCTACCTATTTATGTAGACTATTTCCCATTCAGTTAAATACTCCTTTTGAATAAATAAGTTTGTTTATTAAAAACATGTGTAGACCATGTCTTCTCCCGTACATATACATAGTTCCATACACACACACACACACACACACATGCACGTACACATATATGCTGACATGGAAGGTGCTCACTGTATAATACAGTTTTAAAATAAGTTTTGAAACATTTAATTTCCTCTGATAACTACGTATACACTGATAAAATGGGGAAATAAAATCTGGAAATATATACACCAGAATGTTCACACTGGTGAACTGTCAGCAGTGAAACTACCAGAAGTGACAGTTTCTTCTCATTTTGCTTCATGTATAGGTTCTGGTTGACACAAGGATCATACCTCCAAGATATAGACAGACAGTAGAGAGAGGAAGGGAGAGGCAGAGAACACAGATGAGAGGCGCACCAGCCGCCTCCTGCCCACCCCCGTGACATGGAATTGACCACAAAACCCTGCCATGTGCCCTCCCTGGGAACAGATCCAGAAACTTTCAGTGCAAGGGGAGAGGCCAATCCAATGAGCCCCATCAGCTGGGGTTAGACTCAGTATATATTTTAACAATACACTTTGATTGATTTCAGGGCGGGACAAAGGGCGAGACAGAAACGTGAACCATGAGAGACAAACATGGATAGGTTGCCTCCTTCACGACCCCTATTGGTGATCCAGTCTGCAACCCAGGCCTGTGCCCTGACCCGGAATCAAACCAACTGTGCACTCCTGCCTGCTTCACAGGCGGACGCTCGACCACCGTGCAGCACTGGCCAGACTCAATCATATCTTTCTAAACTTTCCCAAGTGCCAATTTGTGTCCTGAAATGGTCTCAGGAAAGGAAAAATTACTTAATGGGGGGCATTCTACTTCCCTCGCCGTTTAGCTGCATTTGCTATTTGGCCAGAAACAACCAGTAGACTAGCTCTCAACCATACTTAAAATCACTAGGGATAGCAAGAGCATTGCTTTGGTTGCAACAGGAGTAACTCAAAACAACTCCCTCCACTAAACACTTCCTGAATCATTTCCCTTCCTCCATGAGCCCAGTATTTAACTCACCAGTCAAACTCAGCTTAGGGAGAGGCAATGGTTCCACTGGAACAGGACAGTACGGAAACAAGGTACACAGCCCTGGTTCTACCCGAGGGGCCATAGTTCACTGACACCACCACTGGAACAATCTATAATTAAAAAGAAAACCACCATGTCAGAAAATTCTAAGCAGAAAAGGACAAAGGAATGCCACTGGTGAGTATTTCAAAAGGAGGCACGCTGTGCAAGAGGGATCCATTCAGTGCTGTGGCCCAATCATCCAAAGCTCATCGTTCTCATGTGAGCAGTACTCTTGCTCTGAGGGGAGACACATTTCCTTTCTTTCATTTCATATTTGCTTTCAAGGAAAACCAGCTGGTCAATACACCAAGCCAACACTCCTCAGGTATCCAACAAGCGAAACCTAAATGTCTCGGTGAATTTTAAGTTTTACTAAATTTGACTTAAGAAAAGGTTTCATTTTAAATTGATATGTGGCTGCCCGACTGGCGTGGCTCAGTGCTTGAGCGTGGACCCCGGAACTAAGAGATCCCCGATTCATTCCCAGTCAGGGCCCGTACTGGGGTTGCGCGCTAGGAGCTATGGGACTGATGATGCTCTCTCATCATTGATGTTTCTCTCTCCCCTTCCCCAGCCTCCTCACCACCCCCACCCCCACCCCCACCCCCACCCCCGGCTCTCTCTGTTCCCCTTCCCTTCCTCTCTCTGAGATCAATAAAAACATATATGTTTAACCAGTTCTATGTGGATAATATGGACCCTATGAGACAGGGTACTTCAAAACACCAGGCAACTGTTGTGAAACAGTCATCCCTGAGTCTCGGGACACCTTTCCTCCACAAGTCCACACAGAAGAAATGTACGGGGCCCTTAGTGATCACAGTAGAAACAGGAAGTTCTCCATCCGACAGGTCCCCACTGCCCTTCCCCTCACCACCTCCTCCTGGGCTGAGGCACCTCCTTCAGGAGCACTTTGACACTAAACTGCCCCATGTCCCTTGCAATTTGGCCCGTTCTGCCCAAGGGTTCACGCCAGAGTTTCATAGTTGATTTCTGAGACACTAGGTTTCTCCCTGATATAAAGCACAATAGCGAGCAGAGGATTTTTTCCCTCTCCTTGATGCTGGGAGCCTACCCTGACATCACTGAGCAGCTGAATTCAATATTGGATCCACCTACCTGTGGACTTGTTCTTTTGTGAGAAAGACAAGTCCCTACTGTTAGCTTCATCACTATTCTGCTGCTTATAATTCTCAGCTGCCACACTGAATGAGATCCTTAAAACTCCTGAGGGTGGACAAGGTTGTAGCATTTCATGGTATTGCAAAACAACAACAACAACAAACACGAAAACAAAAACAAAAGACGATGGGAGCAGAGAGCAGGACAGGGGAAAGATGGGCGATTCCGGAATGTACACCAGCCTTCCACTGACTCCAGAGTGAGACGTCGGGATACAGGGCATGGCACAGCTCTAAGCTGGGCTGGCAGAGTGTGATGCCAATGAGGATCTCAAAGTGTGACCACAGAAAAGGGGTGAGGCAGAGACAAGACTGCAAAAGAAGCTAAGGTCGGATCATGGACGGCCTGGACGGACAAACTAAGGATTTGGGACTCATTTCTAAAGGCCATAGGAGACCACTGGCAGTTTTCAGAAGAGACATGATCATATTGACATTTTCAAAAGATCCTTCGGGCTGCTGGTAGAGAATGCTTAGGGACCTGGCGATACTAGAGGTTGACAGGTCACAGAGAACACATGGGATCAGGAGGCCCTGAAGTCAATGTGGCTTAGTACTCTTGCTGTTAACCTTGATGGTTTCACACTAGAATCGTCGTATCAGGAATGTCAAGGTGGAAATCTATCCCACTCATGGGACTAGACAGCTTATGTCTAGAAGTTATAATAAAGTAGCAGGATATGCCGTATGTTTTCTCAGACCAAGACACTCTCAGAACAAAGTGGAGAACATACCAAAACCAAGATTGGTTAAAGTGGTAAGGAAAAGGGTGTGGACTCAGCTTCCAGACAGAACAACCGGTCAGTGGCACAGACAGAGACGCACACACACACAGAAAGCCAGAGAGAGGCTGAGAGCAAGGAAGGGACCTCAAGAACGGGAGTACAAGACAAGTGACAGGACCTGACACCCCATCAGCTGGGCTGTCCTCTATGTTGTTCAGAAGCCAGTTACTGAGCACTCAGCGGACACACAAGGATGTTCCCACCAGGAGGCTGGACTCACTCGAAGCCACTGTGAAGGCCCCTAATGCTTGGACCCACATGAGGCACTTGTCCGAGGCTAAGTTCATAACAAGAGACCACGGTGAGGTTTTAGGCCAGTGAGTGACCATATCTGAATTTCCTGTCCTTTCAAACCCTTAAAGGTACAGACTTGAAAATGAGGCCCACATGAGCAGTGACTTCCCTGAGATCACAGGCTGGGCCCAGGGCTCTTTTGTCTAGTGTTGCATGCTGTGTCCCACTCATTCTTGTCACCTTCCACCTCTATGTTTGTGTACCAGATTCATGGGACATCAGCCCACAGCTGTTAGGGGAACTGTCCCATCTGCATCTGATGACTTCCTATGGAAATGGTGTCTAGCATCATCCTCACTGGGCAGCTTGGGAGCCTGGGGGAGGCCCTGAGAGGCACAGAGGCTTCCCCCAGGGCACAGATCACCTAAGAAAAAGGAGGTGTGAACTCGGCTTTCTCCCCCAAAACCAGGGGCCTCCTTCTTCCCAGGGAGCATGGGGGAGGGCTGTGTTGGATGCTTGTATACAGGTATGGAGATAACATGGGCCAGGAAGGTGAGAGGTCAGCAGCCCAGAGGGGCCATTGGGTGGCCCTGATTGGAGGAAGGGGCACAGGTCATGGAACCTTGAAGGGGTGACCTCACTTCCCTGGGGACAGATCCCCAACAGAAATGGGAACCGTGGTAACCAGGTACCCACATTCTAGAGACAACTGCCTTTCCAGCTCACTTGAGTGGAGAAGGTCAGGAGACCAGGATGTCTCTCTGTTGCTTCCCGTTCTTCCGATGCTCTGGCAAGAAGAAAGCCCAGGGCAAGAGATGTTTCTGTTGCTGGGGAAACAGGCGCAAGCGCCACCACCGAGACCCCTCGCCCTCTGGCAGGAGGCACACACAGGTAACCGAGGGCAGGCCCTTTAAGCTCACACTTGGGTGCCAATTAGGGGGTCACACCTGGGGAGCACCACACCTCTTACCCCTCATCCCGTGTGTGTGTGTGTGTGTGTGTGTGTGTGTGTGTGTGTCCGGGATGGTGAGGGGAAGGAAGCGGGGAATGAGGGATGCTCATCCTGGGCTCAGGAGCAGGTTGGTAAGTGTCAGAAGTCTGGAGGGTGCTGGAGGGTGTGTCATGTTCACTGCCCAGGTCATGGCTCACAGGAAGGGAAGCTGAGTGCTGGGGTCGGAGCTCTGCTACCCACTTGTTAAATCGCAGGGGTGCTCAAGGGGTCATCAACTTCACTCCCTGCCTGGAGGTCTTTGCAGATGCCCCTCTCTGCCTGATCTGGGGAGCAGAATGGGTGGTGGGCATCTTCCCCACTGGTAATGCCCGGGCCCCTCATGCCTCCTGGCCTGGTAGCAGGCTCTGTCTTTGCAGAGCTCCAACAAGGGCAGCGTCGAGGAGCTGGCTGACAGGTTCACTTATGCCCTCAACGGGTACAAAGGACAAGTGCGTCAGGGCAGGAAAACCGTCCAGTGCCAAACTGAGGTGAGAGCTGGCCCACACCCAGGACCCTGAGGTGACTGGGGTGGGACCAGAAGTCAGACTCAAATCTGCGGCCTCAAGTTCTCACAGGCCCACTCCCAAAGTGATCTGCACCTTCAATCCTCCCGACCAGCTCCCTGGTAGGGGAGAAAAGCAGTCTTTCTTCCTGTGTTCTTGGGATCAGAGAGAAAGCATCTGTTGCTGTCTTTGCCTCATGCCCCTTTCAACTGATGAACACCCTGCCCCAAGTATCCTGTGGACCAGCCCCTGCCCGACTGTCCTTGTAGGCCTTCTGCAAGCCTTACACATCATCCCACTTGATAGTGCAGTGTATTTAAAAAAGAAAAAAAAAGGGGGGGGAGCGGGGGAGCGGTTAGGGGTGTAGGAAGGGATTAAGGTCTTGAATACTTTTCTCTGCAACCTATCACCTCACAGAGGACAACAAACCATTGCAGTGCGGCCAGCTCAGGAGCTATGGCCTGACCCAACTCCATATCATCCCAACAAGGACAGAGTTTTCTTCAGTCATTCAGGCTTTCACTGTGGCTACACCTTGACACAAATCAATTTTTGCTAGCTCAGCAGGGCTGCCAGGAACATCCTCCCTGTGTCCTCACAGACTAGGTCTGCCATGACACAGGACCACAGATTGGGTGGAAGGTTCCTGATGCCTCCTGGCTCAGTACCCACTCTGTCTTTGCAGAGCTCCAAGGAGGACATCGAGGTGCTGGCCCATGGACCCGACTACACCACCTACGGGGTCAGGGTGCAGGTGCACCAGGCTGATGACACAGACCAGTGCCTGTCTGAGGTGAGAGTTGGCCTCGAGGGTCTCTACACCCAAAACCCCAACACAACCTGGCAGTGCCCAGAACCCACACTCCAATCTGGGGACTCCCCGGGCACCCTCCCAGGACTCTCCCTAGTGTCCCACAGCCCCAAGACAAAGAAATGAGGACACCCACGCCCCCCTCCAGCTACATGGGATGGTAGAGAGACGCTCCTCACATATTTGTAGCAATATCAGAGAGAGAAATGTCGTGTGACTTCACAGTCGACCATGAGCACGTGGGCATTTCGCTGTTTGTGTTGCTTAAACTACACTTGCCACGAATCCTCTGGAGCACTCAGCTCCACTGTCCTTGCAGACCTGGTCCAGTCGGGGAGGTCGTTTGCCCAGCGATGTGGCCTTTCAGTGCTGATGGACATGGGCCTAATGCAGTTCAGCTGCCATGTCAGCAGTGCTGCCCGGAACACTGATGTGTGTCGGAACGGACTGTGTTAGGTTGCTTGCTTGTGCTGCCATAACATAGGGCCGCACTGGGTGGTGTTAACAGCAGACATTCCTTTTCTCACAATTCCGGAGGCTAGAAGTGAGAGGTGGTGCTGTCAGTGGGGCTGGTATCTCCTGAGGGGGTCGCTCCTCAGCTTGTAGATGGCTGTCTTCTCTCTGTGTGTCACATGGACTCCCCTCTGCACTGCCACGTGTCCTCCCCTCCTCTTCTAAGGACACTGGTCAGATTCGATGAAGACCCACACCACTGAATTCACGTCACCTGAATGACTTGCTTGAAGACTAAAACTCAAATGCAGACACATAATCAAGTTCGAGGGGTTGCAAAGTCATGGGATTAGGGGTACACAATTCAGGCCACAGTACATGTAATGTCCCCAGCTGGAGATGAACGCCCACTGCTGGGGGAAGGACGAGCACGTGTAAAAGTTGAATGGCTGCAGGCAGATTCCAAGCCCAAAGGGCTGTGGCAGGGACGTTGCCAACAGCAGTTTCTGATGATGGCTGCTGCCTTGCTCTCAGCCTGGCCCAGGAAATCTCACTCATTGAAATTTTCACCTGGCCGACGTCAAGGTGTCCAACTCAAACACAGTGTTCCGTCCCTGGCAATGGCCTCATGGGGACACTGAGGCACCTGTCACTTTACACCCATCACCTGGATCAGCTCCTCCCCGAGTCCTCTGGTCAGATTCCTGCCCCGTGATCGCCTTTCTCCCATCTGCAGTCTCCAGGCATTTGCCACCTTGCGGAATCTGCCATCCCCATAATGAGGGTCTTACAATGCCCTTTAATGTAAAAGGATAAAACATAACTTTCTCTTTTGAAGTCAAAGGCTTTCACAGGCCATTTCTACCGTGTACACTGTTCCCACGCTGGGGAGGGACAAGGTCCCCACACCCTCTCCACCCATGTCAGTAGCAGGGAAGTCTCTGGCACCTGAGAGGGGATGGCATGCGGGACAGCACCCAGTTCTGACCTGCATGCCCGTGAGCAGGCACCTGATATTTCCTAAGCCTGTGTGTTCTCATCTCTGTAACGAGGACCTTTCTCTGGGACTCACAGGGCCCGGGGTCTCATATACACTATCACTACAAGGAGGTTTGTGGATCCTCAGCTAAAGGGAAGGGGGCCGTTAGGGGGGAAAGGTGCCGAGAAGGTGGCAATTGTATGAACATGTACGGAACTTCAGTGGCACTTTGAAGGCCTAGAACCTCCTCCAGCCGGGGCACTCCTGTCCCTCCACTTGCACACGTCCCAGTGGGGCTGGGACCTCCCGACTGAGCTCCGAACCTCCATCCTTGTGGGATTCACGGTCATGCCGCTGACATGGATATCCTTCCTTCTCCCACCCAGTGTGCAGCTGAGCGAACTGGTAACCTGCATGAGTCCTGCAGGATGCAGGCCCTCAGGGAGGCACCTCGGAAAAGGTGGCCATGGCCATGGTACCAGCTTTCCCGGGGGGAATCGTCCCCCACGTCTCCACGCTGGCCTGCTCCAGAGCCCAACGGTTCCTGGACGAGCTTCTAACTAGGTGAGCACACACTCGTGACTCTGCCCACTGCTAGCTGTGAGGTATGAAAACATCACCACATCTTCCCGAGTCTCAGGATGCTCCTCTGAAAGTGGGCTGCTGTGGGGGGAACCTCATAGCACTACTGTGGGGACAAGCCAGGGCAGGTCTCACCTGCTCCCTGGCTCTGCAAACAGGGAAGCTGGATGTGCGGCGCTTATTGGTGGCAACTCTTTCACTCTGTCCCACGGAAAGAACTATGACACAGCCATCAGCGGCCTGTGGCATCAGAGGTTGGAAAAGCACATGCAAAGCAACCTGTTAAGCAGTGTGAGATTTCACCTAGCCGGTCCTGGAACTTGGTGTAGCCACACTTGGGATTTCTGGGGAGAGCACGGGCCCAGGCACACTCAGATGTATGGCATGCTTCTGGTTGGAGTTTCTTTACTCGACAATGTGCACGCACTTGTGGAGACACTTAGCCTGACTCAAGGAATGAAGCAGACACAATCCCTGGGACTCAGTTGTGGGCATTGGGTCCAGCAGTCACGCTCCCCATCATTCGCAGGTCGTGTCCACCATCCATCAGGGCTGATGCAATCAGAGTGATTTTTCCATCTGGAGGCACACATGCTTACAATGACCGCGCTGACACACCGCAGGACCAAGTCATAAAGTGAGTGGTCTCCGGGTCCAGAAGGAGGGCCCCCAGAGTCAGCATCGTGGGGACTGTGGTGGGTGGGGGGTGGAGAGTGCCTGGCAGAACCCTAATCTTATACATCATCTGATTCCCAAGAAAGGCCTGGGCTCTGGAGTCTTCTATTCCAGGAGGACAGGAGTTAAAGATGACAGTGGGTGGGGTCCCGGGCCTTGTAGACCCAGAGGAGACGCTGTGCTGAGTTGTCCCTCACAGTCCCCTCCCACCCCCCACAGACCCACCCGCTCTGCCTGCCCTTCTCCATATCCATCTCCCCTGACCACGGTGGCCAGGCTCAGAACAGGCCTGTGGTGAGCAGGCTGCTCACAAATCTGTCTCAGTCCTCAGCCCAGATGCCCAGAGCCTGGAGGGTGGGGGTGGGCAGTGCACTGGACCTTCAGGAGAGCTGCCAGTGGGAAGAAGAGTCTCACACAGACTCCATGTTGAACCTGCTGGATCCCACAACTGCTACAACCAGGACAGCCTCACTGGGGCCGGGGGTGGCATGGGGCTGTCCCCTGGGTGGGCAAGGGGGGCCTGCATAGAGGCTCAGATCTAAACAAGTGTGCCATGGGAGGGCAGAGTGGAAGGAAAGACCAGGACTCAGAATCTGCTGCCCACCTGCCTCTCCCCAGGGCCTTTGCTGCGATGGTGGGGACCTGGCTGGACCACGTCCAGGGTTTGGGGCAGCGCCTTCCTTTCGCCTGCTTCGAGGTAGAGCAGGTCTTGGTGCCCGTCAACTCCCCTGCCTCACACCTGGTGGGCCACGCCCAAAATCTATGGTTGGCGCTGCAGCACCTTGAGCCCACCGAGGCAACTCAACAAGGTGAGGCGGAATGATCATCTGGGCAGATCATCGGGGGAGGGCAGGCTCATGGGCTGGAGTTCCCTTAAAGGCGGTGGCATCTTTCCTGTCTGCACTAAGTCACAGGAAAGCCAGGAGTGTGAGTCAATGTGTCTCTTTCTCCTGCTCCAGGTCCACGCCCAGAGCTCCAGAGCTGTCCGGAGGCAGAGGAAGGGCCCGCTCAGGGGCCAGAGCCTGGTCCAACGAGAGGCCCTGCCCTGGCCAGGCTTGGCCCGAGGCAGTACCTGAAGCCATTATGGAGCCAGCTACTGGCTGCGCTGGAAGCCTTCTCTCGTGCTATCAGAAGAGTTCTAGGCGATTATCTTAAATAATTCAGAGGAATACATCCCAACTGGACATTTATAATAGTAAATAAGGATAATTTCTAAAAGTACCTACCTATTTATGTAGACTATTTCCCATTCAGTTAAATACTCCTTTTGAATAAACAAGTTTGTTTATTAAAAACATGTGTAGATCATGTCTTCTCACGTACATATACATAGTTCCATACACACACACACACACACACACACACACACACACACACACATGCACGTACACATATATGCTGACATGGAAGGTGCTCACTGTATAATACAGTTTTAAAATAAGTTTTGAAACATTTAATTTCCTCTGATAACTACGTATACACTGATAAAATGGGGAAATAAAATCTGGAAATATATACACCAGAATGTTCACACTGGTGAACTGTCAGCAGTGAAACTACCAGAAGTGACAGTTTCTTCTCATTTTGCTTCATGTATAGGTTCTGGTTGACACAAGGATCATACCTCCAAGATATAGACAGACAGTAGAGAGAGGAAGGGAGAGGCAGAGAACACAGATGAGAGGCGCACCAGCCGCCTCCTGACCACCCCAGTGACATGGAATTGACCACAAAACCCTGCCATGTGCCCTCCCTGGGAACAGATCCAGAAACTTTCAGTGCAAGGGGAGAGGCCAATCCAATGAGCCCCATCAGCTGGGGTTAGACTCAGTATATATTTTAACAATACACTTTGATTGATTTCAGGGCGGGACAAAGGGCGAGACAGAAACGTGAACCATGAGAGACAAACATGGGTAGGTTGCCTCCTTCACGACCCCTATTGGTGATCCAGTCTGCAACCCAGGCCTGTGCCCTGACCCGGAATCAAACCAACTGTGCACTCCTGCCTGCTTCACAGACGGACGCTCGACCACCGTGCAACACTGGCCAGAGTCAATCATATCTTTCTAAACTTTCCCAAGTGCCAATTTGTGTCCTGAAATGGTCTCAGGAAAGGAAAAATTACTTAATGGGGGGCATTCTACTTCCCTCGCCGTTTAGCTGCATTTGCTATTTGGCCAGAAACAACCAGTAGACTAGCTCTCAACCATACTTAAAATCACTAGGGATAGCAAGAGCATTGCTTTGGTTGCAACAGGAGTAACTCAAAACAACTCCCTCCACTAAACACTTCCTGAATCATTTCCCTTCCTCCATGAGCCCAGTATTTAACTCACCAGTCAAACTCAGCTTAGGGAGAGGCAATGGTTCCACTGGAACAGGACAGTACGGAAACAAGGTACACAGCCCTGGTTCTACCCGAGGGGCCATAGTTCACTGACACCACCACTGGAACAATCTATAATTAAAATGAAAACCACCATGTCAGAAAATTCTAAGCAGAAAAGGACAAAGGAATGCCACTGGTGAGTATTTCAAAAGGAGGCACGCTGTGCAAGAGGGATCCATTCAGTGCTGTGGCCCAATCATCCAAAGCTCATCGTTCTCATGTGAGCAGTACTCTTGCTCTGAGGGGAGACACATTTCCTTTCTTTCATTTCATATTTGCTTTCAAGGAAAACCAGCTGGTCAATACACCAAGCCAACACTCCTCAGGTATCCAACAAGAGAAACCTAAATGTCTCAGTGAATTTTAAGTTTTACTAAATTTGACTTAAGAAAAGGTTTCATTTTAAATTGATATGTGGCTGCCCGACTGGCGTGGCTCAGTGCTTGAGCGTGGACCCCGGAACTAAGAGATCCCCGATTCATTCCCAGTCAGGGCCCGTACTGGGGTTGCGCGCTAGGAGCTATGGGACTGATGATGCTCTCTCATCATGGATGTTTCTCTCTCCCCTTCCCCAGCCTCCTCACCACCCCCACCCCCACCCCCACCCCCGGCTCTCTCTGTTCCCCTTCCCTTCCTCTCTCTGAGATCAATAAAAACATATATGTTTAACCAGTTCTATGTGGATAATATGGACCCTATCAGACTGGGTACTTCAAAACACTAGGCAACTGTTGTGAAACAGTCATCCCTGAGTCTCGGGACACCTTTCCTCCACAAGTCCACACAGAAGAAATGTACGGGGCCCTTAGTGATCACAGTAGAAACAGGAAGCTCTCCATCCGACAGGTCCCCACTGCCCTTCCCCTCACCACCTCCTCCTGGGCTGAGGCACCTCCTTCAGGAGCACTTTGACACTAAACTGCCCCATGTCCCTTGCAATTTGGCCCGTTCTGCCCAAGGGTTCACGCCAGAGTCTCATAGTTGATTTCTGAGACACTAAGTTTCTCCCTGATATAAAGCACAATAGCGAGCAGAGGATTTTTTCCCTCTCCTTGATGCTGGGAGCCTACCCTGACATCACTGAGCAGCTGAATTCAATATTGGACCCACCTACCTGTGGACTTGTTCTTTTGTGAGAAAGACAAGTCCCTACTGTTAGCTTCATCACTATTCTGCTGCTTATAATTCTCAGCTGCCACACTGAATGAGATCCTTAAAACTCCTGAGGGTGGACAAGGTTGTAGCATTTCATGGTATTGCAAAACAACAACAACAACAAACACGAAAACAAAAACAAAAAACGATGGGAGCAGAGAGCAGGACAGGGGAAAGATGGGCGATTCCGGAATGTACACCAGCCTTCCACTGACTCCAGAGTGAGACGTCGGGATACAGGGCATGGCACAGCTCTAAGCTGGGCTGGCAGAGTGTGATGCCAATGAGGATCTCAAAGTGTGACCACAGAAAAGGGGTGAGGCAGAGACAAGACTGCAAAAGAAGCTAAGGTCGGATCATGGACGGCCTGGACGGACACACTAAGGATTTGGGACTCATTTCTAAAGGCCATAGGAGACCACTGGCAGTTTTCAGAAGAGACATGATCATATTGACATTTTCAAAAGATCCTTCGGGCTGCTGGTAGAGAATGCTTAGGGACCTGGCAATACTAGAGGTTGACAGGTCACAGAGAACACATGGGATCAGGAGGCCCTGAAGTCAATGTGGCTTAGTACTCTTGCTGTTAACCTTGATGGTTTCACACTAGAATCGTCGTATCAGGAATGTCAAGGTGGAAATCTATCCCACTCATGGGACTAGACAGCTTATGTCTAGAAGTTATAATAAAGTAGCAGGATATGCCGTATGTTTTCTCAGACCAAGACACTCTCAGAACAAAGTGGAGAACATACCAAAACCAAGATTGGTTAAAGTGGTAAGGAAAAGGGTGTGGACTCAGCTTCCAGACAGAACAACCGGTCAGTGGCACAGACAGAGACGCACACACACACAGAAAGCCAGAGAGAGGCTGAGAGCAAGGAAGGGACCTCAAGAACGGGAGTACAAGACAAGTGACAGGACCTGACACCCCATCAGCTGGGCTGTCCTCTATGTTGTTCAGAAGCCAGTTACTGAGCACTCAGCGGACACACAAGGATGTTCCCACCAGGAGGCTGGACTCACTCGAAGCCACTGTGAAGGCCCCTAACGCTTGGACCCACATGAGGCACTTGTCCGAGGCTAAGTTCATAACAAGAGACCACGGTGAGGTTTTAGGCCAGTGAGTGACCATATCTGAATTTCCTGTCCTTTCAAACCCTTAAAGGTACAGACTTGAAAATGAGGCCCACATGAGCAGTGACTTCCCTGAGATCACAGGCTGGGCCCAGGGCTCTTTTGTCTAGTGTTGCATGCTGTGTCCCACTCATTCTTGTCACCTTCCACCTCTATGTTTGTGTACCAGATTCATGGGACATCAGCCCACAGCTGTTAGGGGAACTGTCCCATCTGCATCTGATGACTTCCTATGGAAATGGTGTCTAGCATCATCCTCACTGGGCAGCTTGGGAGCCTGGGGGAGGCCCTGAGAGGCACAGAGGCTTCCCCCAGGGCACAGATCACCTAAGAAAAAGGAGGTGTGAACTCGGCTTTCTCCCCCAAAACCAGGGGCCTCCTTCTTCCCAGGGAGCATGGGGGAGGGCTGTGTTGGATGCTTGTATACAGGTATGGAGATAACATGGGCCAGGAAGGTGAGAGGTCAGCAGCCCAGAGGGGCCATTGGGTGGCCCTGATTGGAGGAAGGGGCACAGGTCATGGAACCTTGAAGGGGTGACCTCACTTCCCTGGGGACAGATCCCCAACAGAAATGGGAACCGTGGTAACCAGGTACCCACATTCTAGAGACAACTGCCTTTCCAGCTCACTTGAGTGGAGAAGGTCAGGAGACCAGGATGTCTCTCTGTTGCTTCCCGTTCTTCCGATGCTCTGGCAAGAAGAAAGCCCAGGGCAAGAGATGTTTCTGTTGCTGGGGAAACAGGCGCAAGCGCCACCACCGAGACCCCTCGCCCTCTGGCAGGAGGCACACACAGGTAACAGAGGGCAGGCCCTTTAAGCTCACACTTGGGTGCCAATTAGGGGTCACACCTGGGGAGCACCACACCTCTTACCCCTCATCCCGGGTGTGTGTGTGTGTGTGTGTGTGTGTGTGTGTCCGGGATGGTGAGGGGAAGGAAGCGGGGAATGAGGGATGCTCATCCTGGGCTCAGGAGCAGGTTGGTAAGTGTCAGAAGTCTGGAGGGTGCTGGAGGGTGTGTCATGTTCACTGCCCAGGTCATGGCTCACAGGAAGGGAAGCTGAGTGCTGGGGTCGGAGCTCTGCTACCCACTTGTTAAATCGCAGGGGTGCTCAAGGGGTCATCAACTTCACTCCCTGCCTGGAGGTCTTTGCAGATGCCCCTCTCTGCCTGATCTGGGGAGCAGAATGGGTGGTGGGCATCTTCCCCACTGGTAATGCCCGGGCCCCTCATGCCTCCTGGCCCGGTAGCGGGCTCTGTCTTTGCAGAGCTCCAACAAGGGCAGCGTCGAGGAGCTGGCTGACAGGTTCACTTATGCCCTCAACGGGTACAAAGGACAAGTGCGTCAGGGCAGGAAAACCGTCCAGTGCCAAACTGAGGTGAGAGCTGGCCCACACCCAGGACCCTGAGGTGACTGGGGTGGGACCAGAAGTCAGACTCAAATCTGCGGCCTCAAGTTCTCACAGGCCCACTCCCAAAGTGATCTGCACCTTCAATCCTCCCGACCAGCTCCCTGGTAGGGGAGAAAAGCAGTCTTTCTTCCTGTGTTCTTGGGATCAGAGAGAAAGCATCTGTTGCTGTCTTTGCCTCATGCCCCTTTCAACTGATGAACACCCTGCCCCAAGTATCCTGTGGACCAGCCCCTGCCCGACTGTCCTTGTAGGCCTTCTGCAAGCCTTACACATCATCCCACTTGATAGTGCAGTGTATTTAAAAAAGAAAAAAAAAGGGGGGGGAGCGGGGGAGCGGTTAGAGGTGTAGGAAGGGATTAAGGTCTTGAATACTTTTCTCTGCAACCTATCACCTCACAGAGGACAACAAACCATTGCAGTGCGGCCAGCTCAGGAGCTATGGCCTGACCCAACTCCATATCATCCCAACAAGGACAGAGTTTTCTTCAGTCATTCAGGCTTTCACTGTGGCTACACCTTGACACAAATCAATTTTTGCTAGCTCAGCAGGGCTGCCAGGAACATCCTCCCTGTGTCCTCACAGACTAGGTCTGCCATGACACAGGACCACAGATTGGGTGGAAGGTTCCTGATGCCTCCTGGCTCAGTACCCACTCTGTCTTTGCAGAGCTCCAAGGAGGACATCGAGGTGCTGGCCCATGGACCCGACTACACCACCTACGGGGTCAGGGTGCAGGTGCACCAGGCTGATGACACAGACCAGTGCCTGTCTGAGGTGAGAGTTGGCCTCGAGGGTCTCTACACCCAAAACCCCAACACAACGTGGCAGTGCCCAGAACCCACACTCCAATCTGGGGACTCCCCGGGCACCCTCCCAGGACTCCCCCTAGTGTCCCACAGCCCCAAGACAAAGAAATGTGGACACCCACGCCCCCCTCCAGCTACATGGGATGGTAGAGAGACGCTCCTCACATATTTGTAGCAATATCAGAGAGAGAAATGTCGTGTGACTTCACAGTCGACCATGAGCACGTGGGCATTTCGCTGTTTGTGTTGCTTAAACTACACTTGCCACGAATCCTCTGGAGCGCTCAGCTCCACTGTCCTTGCAGACCTGGTCCAGTCGGGGAGGTCGTTTGCCCAGCGATGTGGCCTTTCAGTGCTGATGGACATGGGCCTAATGCAGTTCAGCTGCCATGTCAGCAGTGCTGCCCGGAACACTGATGTGTGTCGGAACGGACTGTGTTAGGTTGCTTGCTTGTGCTGCCATAACATAGGGCCGCACTGGGTGGTGTTAACAGCAGACATTCCTTTTCTCACAATTCCGGAGGCTAGAAGTGAGAGGTGGTGCTGTCAGTGGGGCTGGTATCTCCTGAGGGGGTCGCTCCTCAGCTTGTAGATGGCTGTCTTCTCTCTGTGTGTCACATGGACTCCCCTCTGCACTGCCACGTGTCCTCCCCTCCTCTTCTAAGGACACTGGTCAGATTCGATGAAGACCCACACCACTGAATTCACGTCACCTGAATGACTTGCTTGAAGACTAAAACTCAAATGCAGACACATAATCAAGTTCGAGGGGTTGCAAAGTCATGGGATTAGGGGTACACAATTCAGGCCACAGTACATGTAATGTCCCCAGCTGGAGATGAACGCCCACTGCTGGGGGAAGGACGAGCACGTGTAAAATTTGAATGGCTGCAGGCAGATTCCAAGCCCAAAGGGCTGTGGCAGGGACGTTGCCAACAGCAGTTTCTGATGATGGCTGCTGCCTTGCTCTCAGCCTGGCCCAGGAAATCTCACTCATTGAAATTTTCACCTGGCCGACGTCAAGGTGTCCAACTCAAACACAGTGTTCCGTCCCTGGCAATGGCCTCATGGGGACACTGAGGCACCTGTCACTTTACACCCATCACCTGGATCAGCTCCTCCCCGAGTCCTCTGGTCAGATTCCTGCCCCGTGATCGCCTTTCTCCCATCTGCAGTCTCCAGGCATTTGCCACCTTGCGGAATCTGCCATCCCCATAATGAGGGTCTTACAATGCCCTTTAATGTAAAAGGATAAAACATAACTTTCTCTTTTGAAGTCAAAGGCTTTCACAGGCCATTTCTACCGTGTACACTGTTCCCACGCTGGGGAGGGACAAGGTCCCCACACCCTCTCCACCCATGTCCGTACCAGGGAAGTCTCTGGCACCTGAGAGGGGATGTCATGCAGGACAGCACCCAGTTCTGACCTGCATGCCCGTGAGCAGGCACCTGATATTTCCTAAGCCTGTGTGTTCTCATCTCTGTAACGAGGACCTTTCTTTGGGACTCACAGGGCCCGGGCTCTTCATACACACTCTTACTACAAGGAGGTTTGTTGATCGTCAGCTAAAGGGAAGGGGGCCGTGAGGGGGGAAAGGTGCCGAGAAGGTGGCAATTGTATGAACATGTACGGAACTTCAGTGGCACTTTGAAGGCCTAGAACCTCCTCCAGCCGGGGCACTCCTGTCCCTCCTCTTGCACACGTCCCAGTGGGGCTGGGACCTCCCGACTGAGCTCAGAACCTCCATCCTTGTGGGATTCACGGTCATGCCGCTGACATGGATATCCTTCCTTCTCCCACCCAGTGTGCAGCTGAGCGAACTGGTAACCTGCATGAGTCCTGCAGGATGCAGGCCCTCCAGGAAGGCACCTCGGAGAAGGTGGCCATGGCCATGGTACCAGCTTTCCCGGGGGGAATCGTCCCCCACGTCTCCACGCTGGCCTGCTCCAGAGCCCAACGGTTCCTGGACGAGCTTCTAACTAGGTGAGCACACACTCGTGACTCTGCCCACTGCTAGCTGTGAGGTATGAAAACATCACCACATCTTCCCGAGTCTCAGGATGCTCCTCTGACAGTGGGCTGCTGTGGGGGGAACCTCATAGCACTACTGTGGGGACAAGCCAGGGCAGGTCTCACCTGCTCCCTGGCTCTGCAGACAGGGAAGCTGGATGTGCGGCGCTTATTGGTGGCAACTCTTTCACTCTGTCCCACGGAAAGAACTATGACACACCCATCAGCGGCCTGTGGCATCAGAGGTTGGAAAAGCACATGCAAAGCAACCTGTTAAGCAGTGTGAGATTTCACCTAGCCGGTCCTGGAACTTGGTGTAGCCACACTTGGGATTTCTGGGGAGAGCACGGGCCCAGGCACACTCAGATGTATGGCATGCTTCTGGTTGGAGTTTCTTTACTCGACAATGTGCACGCACTTGTGGAGACACTTAGCCTGACTCAAGGAATGAAGCAGACACAATCCCTGGGACTCAGTTGTGGGCATTGGGTCCAGCAGTCACGCTCTCCATCATTCGCAGGTCGTGTCCACCATCCATCAGGGCTGATGCAATCAGAGTGATTTTTCCATCTGGAGGCACACATGCTTACAATGACCGCGCTGACACACCGCAGGACCAAGTCATAAAGTGAGTGGTCTCCGGGTCCAGAAGGAGGGCCCCCAGAGTCAGCATCGTGGGGACTGTGATGGGTGGGGGGTGGAGAGTGCCTGGCAGAACCCTAATCTTATACATCATCTGATTCCCAAGAAAGGCCTGGGCTCTGGAGTCTTCTATTCCAGGAGGACAGGAGTTAAAGATGACAGTGGGTGGGGTCCCGGGCCTTGTAGACCCAGAGGAGACGCTGTGCTGAGTTGTCCCTCACAGTCCCCTCCCACCCCCCACAGACCCACCCGCTCTGCCTGCCCTTCTCCATATCCATCTCCCCTGACCACGGTGGCCAGGCTCAGAACAGGCCTGTGGTGAGCAGGCTGCTCACAAATCTGTCTCAGTCCTCAGCCCAGATGCCCAGGGCTTGGAGGGTGGGGGTGGGCAGTGCACTGGACCTTCAGGAGAGCTGCCAGTGGGAAGAAGAGTCTCACACAGACTCCATGTTGAACCTGCTGGATCCCACAACTGCTACAACCAGGACAGCCACACTGGGGCCGGGGGTGGCATGGGGCTGTCCCCTGGCTGGGCAAGGGGGGGCCTGCATAGAGGCTCAGATCTAAACAAGTGTGCCATGGGAGGGCAGAGTGGAAGGAAAGACCAGGACTCAGAATCTGCTGCCCACCTGCCTCTCCCCAGGGCCTTTGCTGCGATGGTGGGGACCTGGCTGGACCACGTCCAGGGTTTGGGGCAGCGCCTTCCTTTCGCCTGCTTCGAGGTAGAGCAGGTCTTGGTGCCCGTCAACTCCCCTGCCTCACACCTGGTGGGCCACGCCCAAAATCTATGGTTGGCGCTGCAGCACCTTGAGCCCACCGAGGCAACTCAACAAGGTGAGGCGGAATGATCATCCGGGCAGATCATCGGGGGAGGGCAGGCTCATGGGCTGGAGTTCCCTTAAAGGCGGTGGCATCTTTCCTGTCTGCACTAAGTCACAGGAAAGCCAGGAGTGTGAGTCAATGTGTCTCTTTCTCCTGCTCCAGGTCCACGCCCAGAGCTCCAGAGCTGTCCGGAGGCAGAGGAAGGGCCCGCTCAGGGGCCAGAGCCTGGTCCAACGAGAGGCCCTGCCCTGGCCAGGCTTGGCCCGAGGCAGTACCTGAAGCCATTATGGAGCCAGCTACTGGCTGCGCTGGAAGCCTTCTCTCGTGCTATCAGAAGAGTTCTAGGCGATTATCTTAAATAATTCAGAGGAATACATCCCAACTGTACATTTATAATAGTAAATAAGGATAATTTCTAAAAGTACCTACCTATTTATGTAGACTATTTCCCATTCAGTTAAATACTCCTTTTGAATAAATAAGTTTGTTTATTAAAAACATGTGTAGACCATGTCTTCTCCCGTACATATACATAGTTCCATACACACACACACACACACACACACATGCACGTACACATATATGCTGACATGGAAGGTGCTCACTGTATAATACAGTTTTAAAATAAGTTTTGAAACATTTAATTTCCTCTGATAACTACGTATACACTGATAAAATGGGGAAATAAAATCTGGAAATATATACACCAGAATGTTCACACTGGTGAACTGTCAGCAGTGAAACTACCAGAAGTGACAGTTTCTTCTCATTTTGCTTCATGTATAGGTTCTGGTTGACACAAGGATCATACCTCCAAGATATAGACAGACAGTAGAGAGAGGAAGGGAGAGGCAGAGAACACAGATGAGAGGCGCACCAGCCGCCTCCTGCCCACCCCCGTGACATGGAATTGACCACAAAACCCTGCCATGTGCCCTCCCTGGGAACAGATCCAGAAACTTTCAGTGCAAGGGGAGAGGCCAATCCAATGAGCCCCATCAGCTGGGGTTAGACTCAGTATATATTTTAACAATACACTTTGATTGATTTCAGGGCGGGACAAAGGGCGAGACAGAAACGTGAACCATGAGAGACAAACATGGATAGGTTGCCTCCTTCACGACCCCTATTGGTGATCCAGTCTGCAACCCAGGCCTGTGCCCTGACCCGGAATCAAACCAACTGTGCACTCCTGCCTGCTTCACAGACGGACGCTCGACCACCGTGCAACACTGGCCAGAGTCAATCATATCTTTCTAAACTTTCCCAAGTGCCAATTTGTGTCCTGAAATGGTCTCAGGAAAGGAAAAATTACTTAATGGGGGGCATTCTACTTCCCTCGCCGTTTAGCTGCATTTGCTATTTGGCCAGAAACAACCAGTAGACTAGCTCTCAACCATACTTAAAATCACTAGGGATAGCAAGAGCATTGCTTTGGTTGCAACAGGAGTAACTCAAAACAACTCCCTCCACTAAACACTTCCTGAATCATTTCCCTTCCTCCATGAGCCCAGTATTTAACTCACCAGTCAAACTCAGCTTAGGGAGAGGCAATGGTTCCACTGGAACAGGACAGTACGGAAACAAGGTACACAGCCCTGGTTCTACCCGAGGGGCCATAGTTCACTGACACCACCACTGGAACAATCTATAATTAAAATGAAAACCACCATGTCAGAAAATTCTAAGCAGAAAAGGACAAAGGAATGCCACTGGTGAGTATTTCAAAAGGAGGCACGCTGTGCAAGAGGGATCCATTCAGTGCTGTGGCCCAATCATCCAAAGCTCATCGTTCTCATGTGAGCAGTACTCTTGCTCTGAGGGGAGACACATTTCCTTTCTTTCATTTCATATTTGCTTTCAAGGAAAACCAGCTGGTCAATACACCAAGCCAACACTCCTCAGGTATCCAACAAGAGAAACCTAAATGTCTCAGTGAATTTTAAGTTTTACTAAATTTGACTTAAGAAAAGGTTTCATTTTAAATTGATATGTGGCTGCCCGACTGGCGTGGCTCAGTGCTTGAGCGTGGACCCCGGAACTAAGAGATCCCCGATTCATTCCCAGTCAGGGCCCGTACTGGGGTTGCGCGCTAGGAGCTATGGGACTGATGATGCTCTCTCATCATGGATGTTTCTCTCTCCCCTTCCCCAGCCTCCTCACCACCCCCACCCCCACCCCCACCCCCGGCTCTCTCTGTTCCCCTTCCCTTCCTCTCTCTGAGATCAATAAAAACATATATGTTTAACCAGTTCTATGTGGATAATATGGACCCTATGAGACAGGGTACTTCAAAACACTAGGCAACTGTTGTGAAACAGTCATCCCTGAGTCTCGGGACACCTTTCCTCCACAAGTCCACACAGAAGAAATGTACGGGGCCCTTAGTGATCACAGTAGAAACAGGAAGCTCTCCATCCGACAGGTCCCCACTGCCCTTCCCCTCACCACCTCCTCCTGGGCTGAGGCACCTCCTTCAGGAGCACTTTGACACTAAACTGCCCCATGTCCCTTGCAATTTGGCCCGTTCTGCCCAAGGGTTCACGCCAGAGTCTCATAGTTGATTTCTGAGACACTAAGTTTCTCCCTGATATAAAGCACAATAGCGAGCAGAGGATTTTTTCCCTCTCCTTGATGCTGGGAGCCTACCCTGACATCACTGAGCAGCTGAATTCAATATTGGACCCACCTACCTGTGGACTTGTTCTTTTGTGAGAAAGACAAGTCCCTACTGTTAGCTTCATCACTATTCTGCTGCTTATAATTCTCAGCTGCCACACTGAATGAGATCCTTAAAACTCCTGAGGGTGGACAAGGTTGTAGCATTTCATGGTATTGCAAAACAACAACAACAACAAACACGAAAACAAAAACAAAAAACGATGGGAGCAGAGAGCAGGACAGGGGAAAGATGGGCGATTCCGGAATGTACACCAGCCTTCCACTGACTCCAGAGTGAGACGTCGGGATACAGGGCATGGCACAGCTCTAAGCTGGGCTGGCAGAGTGTGATGCCAATGAGGATCTCAAAGTGTGACCACAGAAAAGGGGTGAGGCAGAGACAAGACTGCAAAAGAAGCTAAGGTCGGATCATGGACGGCCTGGACGGACAAACTAAGGATTTGGGACTCATTTCTAAAGGCCATAGGAGACCACTGGCAGTTTTCAGAAGAGACATGATCATATTGACATTTTCAAAAGATCCTTCGGGCTGCTGGTAGAGAATGCTTAGGGACCTGGCAATACTAGAGGTTGA
Source organism: Myotis nattereri (assembly GCF_964212035.1). Taxonomy (NCBI): domain Eukaryota; kingdom Metazoa; phylum Chordata; class Mammalia; order Chiroptera; family Vespertilionidae; genus Myotis; species Myotis nattereri. The sequence goes on along the minus strand of NW_027669602.1, from coordinate 12,679 downwards.
CAGGTCACAGAGAACACATGGGATCAGGAGGCCCTGAAGTCAATGTGGCTTAGTACTCTTGCTGTTAACCTTGATGGTTTCACACTAGAATCGTCGTATCAGGAATGTCAAGGTGGAAATCTATCCCACTCATGGGACTAGACAGCTTATGTCTAGAAGTTATAATAAAGTAGCAGGATATGCCGTATGTTTTCTCAGACCAAGACACTCTCAGAACAAAGTGGAGAACATACCAAAACCAAGATTGGTTAAAGTGGTAAGGAAAAGGGTGTGGACTCAGCTTCCAGACAGAACAACCGGTCAGTGGCACAGACAGAGACGCACACACACACAGAAAGCCAGAGAGAGGCTGAGAGCAAGGAAGGGACCTCAAGAACGGGAGTACAAGACAAGTGACAGGACCTGACACCCCATCAGCTGGGCTGTCCTCTATGTTGTTCAGAAGCCAGTTACTGAGCACTCAGCGGACACACAAGGATGTTCCCACCAGGAGGCTGGACTCACTCGAAGCCACTGTGAAGGCCCCTAACGCTTGGACCCACATGAGGCACTTGTCCGAGGCTAAGTTCATAACAAGAGACCACGGTGAGGTTTTAGGCCAGTGAGTGACCATATCTGAATTTCCTGTCCTTTCAAACCCTTAAAGGTACAGACTTGAAAATGAGGCCCACATGAGCAGTGACTTCCCTGAGATCACAGGCTGGGCCCAGGGCTCTTTTGTCTAGTGTTGCATGCTGTGTCCCACTCATTCTTGTCACCTTCCACCTCTATGTTTGTGTACCAGATTCATGGGACACCAGCCCACAGCTGTTAGGGGAATTGTCCCATCTGCATCTGATGACTTCCTATGGAAATGGTGTCTAGCATCATCCTCACTGGGCAGCTTGGGAGCCTGGGGGAGGCCCTGAGAGGCACAGAGGCTTCCCCCAGGGCACAGATCACCTAAGAAAAAGGAGGTGTGAACTCGGCTTTCTTCCCCAAACCGGGGGCCTCCTTCTTCCCAGGGAGCACGGGGGAGGGCTGTGTTGGATGCTTGTACACAGGTATGGAGATAACATGGGCCAGGAAGGTGAGAGGTCAGCAGCCCAGAGGGGCCATTGGGTGGCCCTGATTGGAGGAAGGGGCACAGGTCATGGAACCTTGAAGGGGCGACCTCACTTCCCTGGGGACAGATCCCCAACAGAAATGGGAACCGTGGTAACCAGGTACCCACATTCTAGAGACAACTGCCTTTCCAGCTCACTTGAGTGGAGAAGGTCAGGAGACCAGGATGTCTCTCTGTTGCTTCCCGTTCTTCCGATGCTCTGGCAAGAAGAAAGCCCAGGGCAAGAGATGTTTCTGTTGCTGGGGAAACAGGCGCAAGCGCCACCACCGAGACCCCTCGCCCTCTGGCAGGAGGCACACACAGGTAACCGAGGGCAGGCCCTTTAAGCTCACACTTGGGTGCCAATTAGGGGGTCACACCTGGGGAGCACCACACCTCTTACCCCTCATCCCGGGTGTGTGTGTGTGTGTGTGTGTGTGTGTGTGTGTGTGTGTGTCCGGGATGGTGAGGGGAAGGAAGCGGGGAATGAGGGATGCTCATCCTGGGCTAAGGAGCAGGTTGGTAAGTGTCAGAAGTCTGGAGGGTGCTGGAGGGTGTGTCATGTTCACTGCCCAGGTCATGGCTCACAGGAAGGGAAGCTGAGTGCTGGGGTCGGAGCTCTGCTACCCACTTGTTAAATCGCAGGGGTGCTCAAGGGGTCATCAACTTCACTCCCTGCCTGGAGGTCTTTGCAGATGCCCCTCTCTGCCTGATCTGGGGAGCAGAATGGGTGGTGGGCATCTTCCCCACTGGTAATGCCCGGGCCCCTCATGCCTCCTGGCCCGGTAGCGGGCTCTGTCTTTGCAGAGCTCCAACAAGGGCAGCGTCGAGGAGCTGGCTGACAGGTTCACTTATGCCCTCAACGGGTACAAAGGACAAGTGCGTCAGGGCAGGAAAACCGTCCAGTGCCAAACTGAGGTGAGAGCTGGCCCACACCCAGGACCCTGAGGTGACTGGGGTGGGACCAGAAGTCAGACTCAAATCTGCGGCCTCAAGTTCTCACAGGCCCACTCCCAAAGTGATCTGCACCTTCAATCCTCCCGACCAGCTCCCTGGTAGGGGAGAAAAGCAGTCTTTCTTCCTGTGTTCTTGGGATCAGAGAGAAAGCATCTGTTGCTGTCTTTGCCTCATGCCCCTTTCAACTGATGAACACCCTGCCCCAAGTATCCTGTGGACCAGCCCCTGCCCGACTGTCCTTGTAGGCCTTCTGCAAGCCTTACACATCATCCCACTTGATAGTGCAGTGTATTTAAAAAAGAAAAAAAAAAGGGGGGGAGCGGGGGAGCGGTTAGGGGTGTAGGAAGGGATTAAGGTCTTGAATACTTTTCTCTGCAACCTATCACCTCACAGAGGACAACAAACCATTGCAGTGCGGCCAGCTCAGGAGCTATGGCCTGACCCAACTCCATATCATCCCAACAAGGACAGAGTTTTCTTCAGTCATTCAGGCTTTCACTGTGGCTACACCTTGACACAAATCAATTTTTGCTAGCTCAGCAGGGCTGCCAGGAACATCCTCCCTGTGTCCTCACAGACTAGGTCTGCCATGACACAGGACCACAGATTGGGTGGAAGGTTCCTGATGCCTCCTGGCTCAGTACCCACTCTGTCTTTGCAGAGCTCCAAGGAGGACATCGAGGTGCTGGCCCATGGACCCGACTACACCACCTACGGGGTCAGGGTGCAGGTGCACCAGGCTGATGACACAGACCAGTGCCTGTCTGAGGTGAGAGTTGGCCTCGAGGGTCTCTACACCCAAAACCCCAACACAACGTGGCAGTGCCCAGAACCCACACTCCAATCTGGGGACTCCCCGGGCACCCTCCCAGGACTCCCCCTAGTGTCCCACAGCCCCAAGACAAAGAAATGTGGACACCCACGCCCCCCTCCAGCTACATGGGATGGTAGAGAGACGCTCCTCACATATTTGTAGCAATATCAGAGAGAGAAATGTCGTGTGACTTCACAGTCGACCATGAGCACGTGGGCATTTCGCTGTTTGTGTTGCTTAAACTACACTTGCCACGAATCCTCTGGAGCGCTCAGCTCCACTGTCCTTGCAGACCTGGTCCAGTCGGGGAGGTCGTTTGCCCAGCGATGTGGCCTTTCAGTGCTGATGGACATGGGCCTAATGCAGTTCAGCTGCCATGTCAGCAGTGCTGCCCGGAACACTGATGTGTGTCGGAACGGACTGTGTTAGGTTGCTTGCTTGTGCTGCCATAACATAGGGCCGCACTGGGTGGTGTTAACAGCAGACATTCCTTTTCTCACAATTCCGGAGGCTAGAAGTGAGAGGTGGTGCTGTCAGTGGGGCTGGTATCTCCTGAGGGGGTCGCTCCTCAGCTTGTAGATGGCTGTCTTCTCTCTGTGTGTCACATGGACTCCCCTCTGCACTGCCACGTGTCCTCCCCTCCTCTTCTAAGGACACTGGTCAGATTCGATGAAGACCCACACCACTGAATTCACGTCACCTGAATGACTTGCTTGAAGACTAAAACTCAAATGCAGACACATAATCAAGTTCGAGGGGTTGCAAAGTCATGGGATTAGGGGTACACAATTCAGGCCACAGTACATGTAATGTCCCCAGCTGGAGATGAACGCCCACTGCTGGGGGAAGGACGAGCATGTGTAAAAGTTGAATGGCTGCAGGCAGATTCCAAGCCCAAAGGGCTGTGGCAGGGACGTTGCCAACAGCAGTTTCTGATGATGGCTGCTGCCTTGCTCTCAGCCTGGCCCAGGAAATCTCACTCATTGAAATTTTCACCTGGCCGACGTCAAGGTGTCCAACTCAAACACAGTGTTCCGTCCCTGGCAATGGCCTCATGGGGACACTGAGGCACCTGTCACTTTACACCGATCACCTGGATCAGCTCCTCCCCGAGTCCTCTGGTCAGATTCCTGCCCCGTGATCGCCTTTCTCCCATCTGCAGTCTCCAGGCATTTGCCACCTTGCGGAATCTGCCATCCCCATAATGAGGGTCTTACAATGCCCTTTAATGTAAAAGGATAAAACATAACTTTCTCTTTTGAAGTCAAAGGCTTTCACAGGCCATTTCTACCGTGTACGCTGTTCCCACGCTGGGGAGGGACAAGGTCCCCACACCCTCTCCACCCATGTCCGTACCAGGGAAGTCTCTGGCACCTGAGAGGGGATGTCATGCAGGACAGCACCCAGTTCTGACCTGCATGCCCGTGAGCAGGCACCTGATATTTCCTAAGCCTGTGTGTTCTCATCTCTGTAACGAGGACCTTTCTTTGGGACTCACAGGGCCCGGGCTCTTCATACACACTCTTACTACAAGGAGGTTTGTTGATCGTCAGCTAAAGGGAAGGGGGCCGTGAGGGGGGAAAGGTGCCGAGAAGGTGGCAATTGTATGAACATGTACGGAACTTCAGTGGCACTTTGAAGGCCTAGAACCTCCTCCAGCCGGGGCACTCCTGTCCCTCCTCTTGCACACGTCCCAGTGGGGCTGGGACCTCCCGACTGAGCTCAGAACCTCCATCCTTGTGGGATTCACGGTCATGCCGCTGACATGGATATCCTTCCTTCTCCCACCCAGTGTGCAGCTGAGCGAACTGGTAACCTGCATGAGTCCTGCAGGATGCAGGCCCTCCAGGAAGGCACCTCGGAGAAGGTGGCCATGGCCATGGTACCAGCTTTCCCGGGGGGAATCGTCCCCCACGTCTCCACGCTGGCCTGCTCCAGAGCCCAACGGTTCCTGGACGAGCTTCTAACTAGGTGAGCACACACTCGTGACTCTGCCCACTGCTAGCTGTGAGGTATGAAAACATCACCACATCTTCCCGAGTCTCAGGATGCTCCTCTGACAGTGGGCTGCTGTGGGGGGAACCTCATAGCACTACTGTGGGGACAAGCCAGGGCAGGTCTCACCTGCTCCCTGGCTCTGCAGACAGGGAAGCTGGATGTGCGGCGCTTATTGGTGGCAACTCTTTCACTCTGTCCCACGGAAAGAACTATGACACACCCATCAGCGGCCTGTGGCATCAGAGGTTGGAAAAGCACATGCAAAGCAACCTGTTAAGCAGTGTGAGATTTCACCTAGCCGGTCCTGGAACTTGGTGTAGCCACACTTGGGATTTCTGGGGAGAGCACGGGCCCAGGCACACTCAGATGTATGGCATGCTTCTGGTTGGAGTTTCTTTACTCGACAATGTGCACGCACTTGTGGAGACACTTAGCCTGACTCAAGGAATGAAGCAGACACAATCCCTGGGACTCAGTTGTGGGCATTGGGTCCAGCAGTCACGCTCTCCATCATTCGCAGGTCGTGTCCACCATCCATCAGGGCTGATGCAATCAGAGTGATTTTTCCATCTGGAGGCACACATGCTTACAATGACCGCGCTGACACACCGCAGGACCAAGTCATAAAGTGAGTGGTCTCCGGGTCCAGAAGGAGGGCCCCCAGAGTCAGCATCGTGGGGACTGTGATGGGTGGGGGGTGGAGAGTGCCTGGCAGAACCCTAATCTTATACATCATCTGATTCCCAAGAAAGGCCTGGGCTCTGGAGTCTTCTATTCCAGGAGGACAGGAGTTAAAGATGACAGTGGGTGGGGTCCCGGGCCTTGTAGACCCAGAGGAGACGCTGTGCTGAGTTGTCCCTCACAGTCCCCTCCCACCCCCCACAGACCCACCCGCTCTGCCTGCCCTTCTCCATATCCATCTCCCCTGACCACGGTGGCCAGGCTCAGAACAGGCCTGTGGTGAGCAGGCTGCTCACAAATCTGTCTCAGTCCTCAGCCCAGATGCCCAGGGCTTGGAGGGTGGGGGTGGGCAGTGCACTGGACCTTCAGGAGAGCTGCCAGTGGGAAGAAGAGTCTCACACAGACTCCATGTTGAACCTGCTGGATCCCACAACTGCTACAACCAGGACAGCCACACTGGGGCCGGGGGTGGCATGGGGCTGTCCCCTGGCTGGGCAAGGGGGGGCCTGCATAGAGGCTCAGATCTAAACAAGTGTGCCATGGGAGGGCAGAGTGGAAGGAAAGACCAGGACTCAGAATCTGCTGCCCACCTGCCTCTCCCCAGGGCCTTTGCTGCGATGGTGGGGACCTGGCTGGACCACGTCCAGGGTTTGGGGCAGCGCCTTCCTTTCGCCTGCTTCGAGGTAGAGCAGGTCTTGGTGCCCGTCAACTCCCCTGCCTCACACCTGGTGGGCCACGCCCAAAATCTATGGTTGGCGCTGCAGCACCTTGAGCCCACCGAGGCAACTCAACAAGGTGAGGCGGAATGATCATCCGGGCAGATCATCGGGGGAGGGCAGGCTCATGGGCTGGAGTTCCCTTAAAGGCGGTGGCATCTTTCCTGTCTGCACTAAGTCACAGGAAAGCCAGGAGTGTGAGTCAATGTGTCTCTTTCTCCTGCTCCAGGTCCACGCCCAGAGCTCCAGAGCTGTCCGGAGGCAGAGGAAGGGCCCGCTCAGGGGCCAGAGCCTGGTCCAACGAGAGGCCCTGCCCTGGCCAGGCTTGGCCCGAGGCAGTACCTGAAGCCATTATGGAGCCAGCTACTGGCTGCGCTGGAAGCCTTCTCTCGTGCTATCAGAAGAGTTCTAGGCGATTATCTTAAATAATTCAGAGGAATACATCCCAACTGTACATTTATAATAGTAAATAAGGATAATTTCTAAAAGTACCTACCTATTTATGTAGACTATTTCCCATTCAGTTAAATACTCCTTTTGAATAAATAAGTTTGTTTATTAAAAACATGTGTAGACCATGTCTTCTCCCGTACATATACATAGTTCCATACACACACACACACACACACACATGCACGTACACATATATGCTGACATGGAAGGTGCTCACTGTATAATACAGTTTTAAAATAAGTTTTGAAACATTTAATTTCCTCTGATAACTACGTATACACTGATAAAATGGGGAAATAAAATCTGGAAATATATACACCAGAATGTTCACACTGGTGAACTGTCAGCAGTGAAACTACCAGAAGTGACAGTTTCTTCTCATTTTGCTTCATGTATAGGTTCTGGTTGACACAAGGATCATACCTCCAAGATATAGACAGACAGTAGAGAGAGGAAGGGAGAGGCAGAGAACACAGATGAGAGGCGCACCAGCCGCCTCCTGCCCACCCCCGTGACATGGAATTGACCACAAAACCCTGCCATGTGCCCTCCCTGGGAACAGATCCAGAAACTTTCAGTGCAAGGGGAGAGGCCAATCCAATGAGCCCCATCAGCTGGGGTTAGACTCAGTATATATTTTAACAATACACTTTGATTGATTTCAGGGCGGGACAAAGGGCGAGACAGAAACGTGAACCATGAGAGACAAACATGGATAGGTTGCCTCCTTCACGACCCCTATTGGTGATCCAGTCTGCAACCCAGGCCTGTGCCCTGACCCGGAATCAAACCAACTGTGCACTCCTGCCTGCTTCACAGACGGACGCTCGACCACCGTGCAACACTGGCCAGAGTCAATCATATCTTTCTAAACTTTCCCAAGTGCCAATTTGTGTCCTGAAATGGTCTCAGGAAAGGAAAAATTACTTAATGGGGGGCATTCTACTTCCCTCGCCGTTTAGCTGCATTTGCTATTTGGCCAGAAACAACCAGTAGACTAGCTCTCAACCATACTTAAAATCACTAGGGATAGCAAGAGCATTGCTTTGGTTGCAACAGGAGTAACTCAAAACAACTCCCTCCACTAAACACTTCCTGAATCATTTCCCTTCCTCCATGAGCCCAGTATTTAACTCACCAGTCAAACTCAGCTTAGGGAGAGGCAATGGTTCCACTGGAACAGGACAGTACGGAAACAAGGTACACAGCCCTGGTTCTACCCGAGGGGCCATAGTTCACTGACACCACCACTGGAACAATCTATAATTAAAATGAAAACCACCATGTCAGAAAATTCTAAGCAGAAAAGGACAAAGGAATGCCACTGGTGAGTATTTCAAAAGGAGGCACGCTGTGCAAGAGGGATCCATTCAGTGCTGTGGCCCAATCATCCAAAGCTCATCGTTCTCATGTGAGCAGTACTCTTGCTCTGAGGGGAGACACATTTCCTTTCTTTCATTTCATATTTGCTTTCAAGGAAAACCAGCTGGTCAATACACCAAGCCAACACTCCTCAGGTATCCAACAAGCGAAACCTAAATGTCTCAGTGAATTTTAAGTTTTACTAAATTTGACTTAAGAAAAGGTTTCATTTTAAATTGATATGTGGCTGCCCGACTGGCGTGGCTCAGTGCTTGAGCGTGGACCCCGGAACTAAGAGATCCCCGATTCATTCCCAGTCAGGGCCCGTACTGGGGTTGCGCGCTAGGAGCTATGGGACTGATGATGCTCTCTCATCATGGATGTTTCTCTCTCCCCTTCCCCAGCCTCCTCACCACCCCCACCCCCACCCCCACCCCCGGCTCTCTCTGTTCCCCTTCCCTTCCTCTCTCTGAGATCAATAAAAACATATATGTTTAACCAGTTCTATGTGGATAATATGGACCCTATGAGACAGGGTACTTCAAAACACTAGGCAACTGTTGTGAAACAGTCATCCCTGAGTCTCGGGACACCTTTCCTCCACAGGTCCACACAGAAGAAATGTACGGGGCCCTTACTGATCACAGTAGAAACAGGAAGTTCTCCATCCGACAGGTCCCCACTGCCCTTCCCCTCACCACCTCCTCCTGGGCTGAGGCACCTCCTTCAGGAGCACTTTGACACTAAACTGCCCCATGTCCCTTGCAATTTGGCCCGTTCTGCCCAAGGGTTCACGCCAGAGTTTCATAGTTGATTTCTGAGACACTAAGTTTCTCCCTGATATAAAGCACAATAGCAAGCAGAGGATTTTTTCCCTCTCCTTGATGCTGGGAGCCTACCCTGACATCACTGAGCAGATGAATTCAATATTGGATCCACCTACCTGTGGACTTGTTCTTTTGTGAGAAAGACAAGTCCCTACTGTTAGCTTCATCACTATTCTGCTGCTTATAATTCTCAGCTGCCACACTGAATGAGATCCTTAAAACTCCTGAGGGTGGACAAGGTTGTAGCATTTCATGGTATTGCAAAACAACAACAACAACAAACACGAAAACAAAAACAAAAACCGATGGGAGCAGAGAGCAGGACAGGGGAAAGATGGGCGATTCCGGAATGTACACCAGCCTTCCACTGACTCCAGAGTGAGACGTCGGGATACAGGGCATGGCACAGCTCTAAGCTGGGCTGGCAGAGTGTGATGCCAATGAGGATCTCAAAGTGTGACCACAGAAAAGGGGTGAGGCAGAGACAAGACTGCAAAAGAAGCTAAGGTCGGATCATGGACGGCCTGGACGGACACGCTAAGGATTCGGGACTCATTTCTAAAGGCCATAGGAGACCACTGGCAGTTTTCAGAAGAGACGTGATCATATTGACATTTTCAAAAGATCCTTTGGGCTGCTGGTAGAGAATGCTTAGGGACCTGGCGATACTAGAGGTTGACAGGTCTCAGAGAACACATGGGATCAGGAGGCCCTGAAGTCAATGTGGCTTAGTACTCTTGCTGTTAACCTTGATGGTTTCACACTAGAATCGTCGTATCAGGAATGTCAAGGTGGAAATCTATCCCACTCATGGGACTAGACAGCTTATGTCTAGAAGTTATAATAAAGTAGCAGGATATGCCGTATGTTTTCTCAGACCAAGACACTCTCAGAACAAAGTGGAGCACTTACCAAAACCAAGATTGGTTAAAGTGGTAAGGAAAAGGGGGTGGACTCAGCTTCCAGACAGAACAACCGGTCAGTGGCACAGACAGAGACGCACACACACACAGAAAGCCAGAGAGAGGCTGAGAGGAAGGAAGGGACCTCAAGAACGAGAGTACAAGACAAGTGACAGGACCTGACACCCCATCAGCTGGGCTGTCCTCTATGTTGTTCAGAAGCCAGTTACTGAGCACTCAGCGGACACACAAGGATGTTCCCACCAGGAGGCTGGACTCACTCGAAGCCACTGTGAAGGCCCCTAACGCTTGGACCCACATGAGGCACTTGTCCGAGGCTAAGTTTATAACAAGAGACCACGGTGAGGTTTTAGGCCAGTGAGTGACCATATCTGAATTTCCTGTCCTTTCAAACCCTTAAAGGTACAGACTTGAAAATGAGGCCCACATGAGCAGTGACTTCCCTGAGATCACAGGCTGGGCCCAGGGCTCTTTTGTCTAGTGTTGCATGCTGTGTCCCACTCATTCTTGTCACCTTCCACCTCTATGTTTGTGTACCAGATTCATGGGACACCAGCCCACAGCTGTTAGGGGAACTGTCCCATCTGCATCTGATGACTTCCTATGGAAATGGTGTCTAGCATCATCCTCACTGGGCAGCTTGGGAGCCTGGGGGAGGCCCTGAGAGGCACAGAGGCTTCCCCCAGGGCACAGATCACCTAAGAAAAAGGAGGTGTGAACTCGGCTTTCTCCCCCAAAACCAGGGGCCTCCTTCTTCCCAGGGAGCATGGGGGAGGGCTGTGTTGGATGCTTGTATACAGGTATGGAGATAACATGGGCCAGGAAGGTGAGAGGTCAGCAGCCCAGAGGGGCCATTGGGTGGCCCTGATTGGAGGAAGGGGCACAGGTCATGGAACCTTGAAGGGGTGACCTCACTTCCCTGGGGACAGATCCCCAACAGAAATGGGAACCGTGGTAACCAGGTACCCACATTCTAGAGACAACTGCCTTTCCAGCTCACTTGAGTGGAGAAGGTCAGGAGACCAGGATGTCTCTCTGTTGCTTCCCGTTCTTCCGATGCTCTGGCAAGAAGAAAGCCCAGGGCAAGAGATGTTTCTGTTGCTGGGGAAACAGGCCCAAGCGCCACCACCGAGACCCCTCGCCCTCTGGCAGGAGGCACACACAGGTAACCGAGGGCAGGCCCTTTAAGCTCACACTTGGGTGCCAATTAGGGGTCACACCTGGGGAGCACCACACCTCTTACCCCTCATCCCGTGTGTGTGTGTGTGTGTGTGTGTGTGTGTGTGTGTGTGTGTGTCCGGGATGGTGAGGGGAAGGAAGCGGGGAATGAGGGATGCTCATCCTGGGCTCAGGAGCAGGTTGGTAAGTGTCAGAAGTCTGGAGGGTGCTGGAGGGTGTGTCATGTTCACTGCCCAGGTCATGGCTCACAGGAAGGGAAGCTGAGTGCTGGGGTCAGAGCTCTGCTACCCACCTGTTAAATCGCAGGGGTGCTCAAGGGGTCATCAACTTCACTCCCTGCCTGGAGGTCTTTGCAGATGCCCCTCTCTGCCTGATCTGGGGAGCAGAATGGGTGGTGGGCATCTTCCCCACTGGTAATGCCCGGGCCCCTCATGCCTCCTGGCCCGGTAGCGGGCTCTGTCTTTGCAGAGCTCCAACAAGGGCAGCGTCGAGGAGCTGGCTGACAGGTTCACTTATGCCCTCAACGGGTACAAAGGACAAGTGCGTCAGGGCAGGAAAACCGTCCAGTGCCAAACTGAGGTGAGAGCTGGCCCACACCCAGGACCCTGAGGTGACTGGGGTGGGACCAGAAGTCAGACTCAAATCTGCGGCCTCAAGTTCTCACAGGCCCACTCCCAAAGTGATCTGCACCTTCAATCCTCCCGACCAGCTCCCTGGTAGGGGAGAAAAGCAGTCTTTCTTCCTGTGTTCTTGGGATCAGAGAGAAAGCATCTGTTGCTGTCTTTGCCTCATGCCCCTTTCAACTGATGAACACCCTGCCCCAAGTATCCTGTGGACCAGCCCCTGCCCGACTGTCCTTGTAGGCCTTCTGCAAGCCTTACACATCATCCCACTTGATAGTGCAGTGTATTTAAAAAAGAAAAAAAAGGGGGGGGGAGCGGGGGGGCGGTTAGGGGTGTAGGAAGGGATTAAGGTCTTGAATACTTTTCTCTGCAACCTATCACCTCACAGAGGACGACAAACCATTGCAGTGTGGCCAACTCAGGAGCTGTGGCCTGACCCAACTCCATATCATCCCAACAAGGACAGAGTTTTCTTCAGTCATTCAGGCTTTCACTGTGGCTACACCTTGACACAAATCAATTGTTGCTAGCTCAGCAGGGCTGCCAGGAACATCCTCCCTGTGTCCTCACAGACTAGGTCTGCCATGACACAGGACCACAGATTGGGTGTAAGGTTCCTGATGCCTCCTGGCTCAGTACCCACTCTGTCTTTGCAGAGCTCCAAGGAGGACATCATTGAGGTGCTGGCCCATAAACCCGACTACACCACCTACGGGGTCAGGGTGCAGGTGCACCAGGCTGATGACACAGACCAGTGCCTGTCTGAGGTGAGAGTTGGCCTCGAGGGTCTCTACACCCAAAACCCCAACACAACCTGGCAGTGCCCAGAACCCACACTCCAATCTGGGGACTCCCCGGGCACCCTCCCAGGACTCTCCCTAGTGTCCCATAGCCCCAAGACAAAGAAATGCGGACACCCACGGCCCCCTCCAGCTACATGGGTTGGTAGAGAGACGCTCCTCACATATTTGTAGCAATATCAGAGAGAGAAATGTCTTGTGACTTCACAGTCGACCATGAGCACGTGGGCATTTCGCTGTTTGTGTTGCTTAAACTACACTT